>NW_026099572.1:19150683-19183274 GCF_025091365.1 Daktulosphaira vitifoliae | reverse complement strand
AAAAAAAAAAAAAAAAAAAAAAAACACATCATAGTAAAATTAATACCTTCTCCGCTTCGCATCGAAGCTAAAAAATGTTTTCAACTAGATACGATTTATGATCTTTTGACGTATTTTTAAATTATATAATATTCATGAAAGTCAATAAATTCTCCAAATAAGATATTTTAAAATAAAATAAAATACAAAACCTAGAATTTTAATAGAAAAATAGCATATTTTTGAATACAGTAGCCATTTGCGCATAGAAGATAGGTCGACGGGACAAATTTTTATTTTTCATTTTATAGTACATAAAATAAGCTTTAATTTGATATATGTTTAAAGGATGCAGTATTTCCGGAACACTTTCAAAAGTTAAGTTGAAAAAGTTCTAATTTTTATACAATATTTCAAGTATTGAACGCCCTCTATATATGGTGAAATTGTCCAATTTTAATAAAAAGTATGTCAAATAAGAGATGTACTTAAAAAGTATTTAGAAAAAAAAAGTTTGTGCTGATAATTACATTTTTCGAAAAGTTATAGCATTTTTAAGTAGAAAATTTAAAATCGAAAATCAAAAATTTTAACACAAAAATAGCGTTATTTTAAATACAGCAGCCGTTTGCATGTAGAAGAAAAAGTGTCGGGAAAAATATTTTTTAAAATTTGAATTTTGCAATTTTTACATAAAAATTGTAGTGTTTTTTGAAACTTTGAAGTCCGTTTACAACTCAAAGACAAGTCCAAATGTCAATTTTTTTTTTCAAAATAAAATATATTACAATTTTTTACATTATGTTGAATAAAAAGGGTGTATAAAAAGTATTTATAAAAAAAAAATTGTGTTGATCCCTAAATTTTTCAAAAAGTTGTAGCAATATAAAGTTAAAAAAAAAATCCAGAATTTTAACATACTATTTAATAAAAATAACATTTTTTCATACGATAGCCATAAAAATTAATAAGACAAGTCTCGAGGTCAATGTTTTTTTTTATTTAAAAGATATTACATACGCTTAAATTCAAAATACATATAAAGATGTCAGTATTACCGGAACATTTTCAAAAGTTAAGTTGGACAAATATTGCTATTTTGAATCCCTCTTGTGGAAAAATAAATTATCAGATTTTCAAAAAATATACTCCAAGTAATAGAAAAATATCTAAAGTATCTATGAAAAAAAATTGGTATTGATAACCTTTTTTTTAAGTTTCATATTAATTTTAAATAAAAAATTTAAAAAAATGTCGAATATTATCGACTTAAAAAAATGTCGAATATTATCGACTTAAAAAAATGTTGGGGACTTTTTTCATTTACGGAGAACATTTTTTATTTTTGAGGAAAATGTCTCTAACTAGATACAGTTTGACGTATTGTTTTCAAAATTAGTCTATAAAGAGCTGAAAATAAGTGATAACAGACAAACACAAAACAAAACATAATAGTAAAAATAATTACTTCTCAGTTTCAAATCTAAGCTAAGTTATGATAAATTATGGAGTAAAAACCAGAAAAATAATTATGTTTTATACCATTTCCAGTATTGATTCTGTAAAAACGAAATAGTACAAAATGAAATTTACCTTTACCTAACTATAGGAAATCATAAAGTGTAAATATCAAATAAAGAAAGCATATGGCAACAAGCCATTACTAAAATAGTGTCGAAAATTGGCGAGTTTTGTATATAATTCTATAAATGTTGCAAATGAATAATACAAAATTTACATTTTATCAAAACACTGACTACGACATTGAAATTACCTTGAAACTATGTGGTGTGGGTGGACCAGAATGTCGTGGTCCGATGTGTGGTTGAGGGATTGCTCTTCCTTTTTCTAATAGAGCTGGATGCATAGTTCCTTTTGTTGCTTTGAGGTGCACCGGAATTCTTTCTTGTGGAATATTGCCTTAATTAAATTAAAAGTGAAATAATTTTTCAATACTTAAAAATTATAGTGAACTAAATGGTTAGTAAAAATATCATAAGTATACTGCGTATCACAAAATAGGCATGAACCTAATAATAGTCAAATGCATATATTCTTTCTTATAAAGTGAAGATTATTAAGCAACACCAGTTAATTTTGTAAAATAATCAAAAATATATACTTTTAAAGTTTACATTTCATATTAGTGTAGAACATCAATAACTCAAATGTCAATACTTAATTTTTTTATCTCGTTTTTTTCAAAATCATTTTTACTTTATATAAAATATTTATATTCTTATGGTGCAATATTATAGTAATAATATTTTCAAATAAACCATTCAAAAATACAATTTTCATCAAATTAAAATAGGTAAAATGTTTCAATCTTTACCAATAGTTATTCGAAAATTACCCATAAACTCTAGATTTAAAGAGTAATATAAAAAGTAACGAAAATAAGATACAGCATGAGATTAGCATCATTCTTATGAATACCCGAGTTTTCGACAATTTTTTTAATCCATAATTTCAAAAGTAAATCTGCTACTTTTGAGTGGTATGAAAGGGGATAAATAGTATACTTTATTTATCCCCCTAGTATATAGTTTATCATAAGGTAATATATCTCATAATATAATTGTATAACTATAATGAAAATTATTGCATTATTTACAACGAAAATTATTTTCAACGATCTTGCAAAACAAAAGAGATAATACGATCGTATTATAAATTTTTGGAAATATTAATCATTAAGGTTCTCGTTATAAATTTATTACATTTTATTTTACGTATATTATTACTTTTTTTTTTTTGATAGCCAAACGTTAATTATCTAAATTTTAATTGCATCAAAGTATTATATAAATTAACTAATTCATAAAATCGAGTTATTTTGTTAGTTCAAAATACGTATTAGTATGTTTCAAAAATATAAAGTCCTTTATACTATTAAGTGTTCCAATTATAATTAATTAAATTATATTAATTAAAACATAATAATTAACAGAAAATGTTTAATAATTATTATATTAATCAAATCTGCAGTTAATTAAAGCCGTATTAAAATAAAGTTTCTTACTAATTTTTGGATTATACTCTTTTAACCTATGTTCAACCCCCAAACTTGTCAATGAAACTCCATAATGATATTTTAAACACAATGATCCATTCAAGGATCGTATTTTATCAACTACATGTTTATTTGACGAATCAATCACACCAACTTGGTTACCACTAACCAAATCTGTTACGTTGATAGCACAAGTATTGTATATTTCACGTCGACACATTTCCCAATATCTCTTTTTATCCACTTTTCCAATAGATTGGTCACATATATCAGTTATTATTTTTACTAGATTCATATCTGAACTTGATACTACATCACAACATCCTATATTCCAAACTCCAACAATGTAAACATTTTAAGTTTACCAATTGAAGAATATATTATAAATTATCATAAACTAAATAAGGTGATTTACCTGTTTGATGCTGTGGTCCAAAAGAGCCTTTCAACATTGGATAAAACAATGATGGCCATAATACTGCAAAACATCCAGCTACAACTGCTAAGACGCAAATTGTTTTACCCTGACTGATTTCCGATGCCATATTAGTGTTTCTATTACAATTTTCCCTGAAAAATTGATTTATTTAAAAATCATTTAATAAATAAAAAAGCATTTTTAAAAAAGCATTTAATAAATAATTCAAAACTATATTTGATTATACCAAATTATTATAGATATAATTTATATAATATTATATACTTCCGATCATTAAGTTACTGTGTATATAGTATTTGTATTGTACCAGTAATGTCTTCACTCATAAAAATAATTACGTTCGATTATATTAGTTTTTATTTATTCAACAATTTTAAATAATTTTTATTTAAAAAAAAATATTAATTAAGAAAAAAAGGATAGCATAGTAGGGTCGAGGCACAGTATGAACGAAGCATAGATGGACAAGTATAGATGATATCAGAGTAATTAAAATCACTATCATAAGAAACGCTTCGATGCAAATCTGTTGATAGTGATTCTAAAAGCAATTTCTATTTCCTTACTTATAACATAATTACAAGTTTTATGATTTATAAGTGTAATGTTTGAATAAATAAATAAATATATATTAATAAGATATAAATATATATAGTATTTATCTCAAAAAAAATATAATGATCCATACATTTTTCAAAAAGTTATAGCATTATAAAGTTAAGAATATAAAAAAAGAATTTTTTTACAAAAATCGTATTTTTTTTATTAACTTTGATGTCTGTTTTCACCATGAAGACAAAATAAAGTGCGAAATTTTTTTCCATAATAAAGTATATTACATAAGCTTTAATTTAAGATATATATAAGTGTCAGTATTTTCAGAACACTTTCAAAAAGTTAAGTTGAAAAAGTTAATTTTTTGTGAGAAAGTTGTCATTCTGAATCCCCCCTGTGGGCAGGTAAAGGGTCAAATTTATAAAAAAAAATGATAGGTAAGGAAATTATGCATCTATTAATAAAAATTATATTGATTTGTTCAATTTTGAAAAAGTTATGGCAGTTTTAAAAAGAAAATGAACGATTTTTAAATTTGTAATTTTTTTGGAGATTTCTCCCATTTACGGGGAACGAGGGAAATTTTTTCAATTTTTGAGGGTAATGTCTTCGATTATATACTATTTGTGATCTTTTGACGTATCGTTGAAAGAAATCGGTTCGATAAGAGCTGAGAAAAAGTGGTAACAGACACAAATAAAAAAATTTAAAAAAAGACACATTATAGTAAAACTAATACCTGCTCAGCTTCGCATCGAAGCTAAAATATAATATATGAATAAATACTAATTATAGTAATTAAATTTAGTATGAAATTGATATTCAATAATTTAATATTGTAATTTTTATGGAGAAATTATAAAAAACTATTAAGTAGATATTACTTTTATGGCAAATATGTATAAAAATTAATGCAATATTTAAAAAAAAAATTGTTTGTTATTTAGAAATAAAATTATTGGTATACAAGGAACTTTCATCAGAAGCAAAAGTATACTTTTCTAAACCAAATTTTTGCGATGTTTTCAAATCTGAAATTAGACATTTTCTATCACTTCTATTTTTTGATATTATTACTAAATAGTAAAAAATGAGTATTTACATATAAAAAAAGTAGGTCAAGTGAGAGCAGAGAAAATATATGATAGTCAGAAAAAAATACCTCCTCAGCTTCGCATCGAAGCTAAAATCATATAGTAAAATGATTTTAATATGAATAAGAAATTTCTTCTCACGATGGGTGGCTACAGTGATGGAAATCCTTGATCTTTATTGTAGTTATTGAACCTAAATGAGATAAAAGTCAAATGAGTAGAAAATGTTATCTAACTTAAAAATAATTAAGAAAAAATGCAAAAAATTCGTTGTCACAAGCGGATTGGAACCTCGTACCTCACGGATGATAGACGCCAGTATATCAGACTCTGCAACTGTAAATCGCGCACATGATATTATAAAAAGCTACTTCAAATTTCTAAGATATTTTTTTCAGCTTAAATTAAGCAATAAAATCTAAATAAGTTTAACTTTCTATGCTATATCAATTTGATTTATATAATATTTATGAAAATCAGTGTACTCCCCTTTTCAGGTATTTTAAAATAAAATAAAATACAAAACCCAGAATCGTAATACAAAAATAGCATATTTTTGAATACGATAGTCATTTTCACTATGAAGACAAATCCAGAGGTCAAATTAAACTATATTACATAAGCTTTAATTTAAGATATATATAAAAGTGTAAATATTTCTTTAACAATTTCAAAAGTTTAGTTGAAAAAATTAATTTTTTATGAAAAAGTTGCCATATTGAAACTCTTCCTATGGGCAAGAAAAGGGTCAAATATTCACAAAAATATATCAAATGATAATGAAATACCTAAGGTATCTAAAAAATAAAAATTATATAAATTTGTTCATTTTTAAAAAAAAAAATTTTTTAAAAATATCAAAAAATATCGATTTTTAAAATTGTAATTTTTTGGGGGATTTCCCCCATTTACGTGGAACGTGGTAATTTTTTTTCAATTTTTGAGGGTTATGTCTTCGACTAGATACAATTTGTGATCTTTTGACGTATTGTTCATAAAAATCGGTCCAGTGAGAGCTGAGATTGAGTGGTAACAGACACAAAAATAAAACATCATAATAAAATTAATATCTTTTCAGCTTCGCATCAAAACTAAAATACTGCTTTGATAAAAATTTGATTGAATGAAAACAATAAATATAATCGAATAGCTAACGTTAAAATATTATATATTTTGACGCTACTTGATTTCTTTTAAAATAATAACTATGTAAAAAAACTTATTCTGGGTATTTTTTGGTTTTATATATTCATTGAATTTTCAGTCATTAATTACTTTTTTTAATTCTTCTCTTATTTTTTATAAGGGTTTCAACTTAATTTATTTAAATAGATAAAACAGCTTTTGGACCAGAACTCCCAATGTTATTAACGTTTTTAAACCTAGGGGAGGAGAGTTTCGAAATGTCTAATAATAAATATTGTTATACATGCGCCTTACATCCAGTCTATATTTTAAAATCAAAATAACATCCCAAATAAATGGTCGTTAATTTTAGATGCAAGTAGATAAGTTTGACATTAAAATGCTAAATTTTTGTGTTAGTAACCAATTATTATTAATGGAGTATTAGATATTTCTCATACGTACATCATGTGTAAATGATGTACGTATGTTCTCACTATCTATCACTATCTCACGATCTATAAATGAGTGAGAAAATTCTTATATTCTTTATTAAGAGTACATGTACACTAAATAATAATAATACATAATCCTTTCATTGATTTTATTTCATATATCATTAACAATGGACAATTTATCGAAAAATGACCTCCTCGGTTTATATTCATACAAAAATATATTGATATTTCGTCCCTAAGTTTATCTATGAGTAATTATTAGAGTAAAAATTTAGTTTAGTTGAGCCTAATATGGGTAATATAATATAATGTAGTAAATATTATTTTTAAAATAAAGATAAAGCAACGATTCTTAAGTTTTCCAAAAGTAAATAGGAAATAATAAAATTTTTATACAAGCTTAATTTTAATAAAATATTAAAATAATATTTTTGGATATATCAATGCAATAAATTGAACTTGCTCTAAGAATTACTAAATATAGCCCTTACGTACATTATATTCAGGAGTCATAAAAAAAATATCCTACATCATAAAAGTTTCGTTCTATGTACTCTCACAATTGAATATTGTTCTAAATAAGAAATTGTTGATAGGATGAAATAACTATTATTAACAAAATTATCCATATAACTTTAAACAAATAGAACAAAACAGGCGAAAATTTAAAAAAGGATATTCTTTGATTTAAAAGTTGACAATTTTAAAATTCTTTTTTTATGACTTAATTATTAAAAAATCTAACTCAACTTGTTTGGCAAATATTAATTCAACTTCTATTATTTTTGTAATATCATCTCCGAGCTTCAAATTTTAGCTCACTAAGCTCTTTAGTATACTACACTATTACAATTTATTTATAAGCGTAAATAGTAAAAAAAATGTATTATAAAACTGTTTAGTAACTAATAAAGCTTAATCGATAATAATATCATTAAACAGTTGGATAAAATTCAAATCAATTATTTTTAATCAATAATTCGTATTAAATAAAACTTGAATAAAATTTATACTTACAGATATAATAAAATAATGTTTACAAATGTTATTTAATTACGGCATTTCTGCCAAGTTATGCTAGACGGTAGTGTATACAACGAACAACATCAAGCAAACCTAAAAATATAATTTATATCCGTGATGGGGAATAATTATTTGAACTGCGCCAGCGCGGTCATAGATTGCAGTATTGGATACTCTTTCAGAAAATCGACCAAATTTTCATAGCGTGCAGCCAACATAATAATAACAAATACATGCTGATGAAATTTATATTTATAATTTTAGTCAATTATTTTACTTTTAAAATAGTGATTAAATATATATTATTTGTTAAAAACTCTAGTATTGTTATTTAATTATTTTTGGATATAAAATTAACTTTATAAACATTTTCTTAACCCTCTTATTTTTACAGTGTAACTAGATTGTGAGATTTTTTGTGTTATCAGTCAGTGTAGACCCCATACGTTGACAATTGACATAATTTATTGGTGGTTCTGTTATTACTCTGCTTTTTATTATACGGCTGAATGAAAAAAATATTAAATAATATTGATTTTACAGTTATATTCATAAATTTAGTACTTAGAATTAAAGTTGCTATTTGGTGTCATTAAGTTAAAATAGCTTCTCAACAATTTCATCCTATATTTTATGATAAGTAAGTTTGTTAATGTAGTGTTGATTAATTAATAATATTATTCTTATTTTTAAATTTATTCTAATATTACTGACAATTTTACTAAATGTTAATATTTATTTTTCAGTTCATTGTCATTCATTCAATTTTTGAACTATGCAAATAAAAGATCCAGAACGTTTCAAAACTTGGCTAACAGCTGTCTTAGGTCCTATATGTGAAGCTGAACCAGCAGCATTAGCTAAATACATATTTGCCTTATTAAAACGAGATCGTCCTAAAGATGAATTACAAAAGTTTCTTTTGTCTCAATTAGATGAGTTCTTAAGCGATGAAACAGAAAATTTTACTTCTCTACTTGTTGAAACTTTACAAAATGAATCGTATCTCAATGATCCAATCGAAGTAAAATCTGAAACTGCTGTTACGTCATCTGGAGAAAAGTCTGATACTGGTGACAAAGTCGACGATAAAAATAAAGAAGAAGAAAAAATAAGGTCACGATCTCGGTCAGTTGTACGTTCTAGATCACCTAGGAGTAAAGACTTGAAATATAATAAGTCTAAAAGATATCGACGTGATGATCATTCTAGTGATGAAGACGAAGAAAGAGAATCTTATCGTAAATACCGTTATCATGGAAGATCATGGTCACCTAGACGTTCAAAATCTCCTAAGTTTAAACGCAGATTTAGATCTCCAAAAAATCGTTCACGTTCTAGATCAGCATCTCTTGAACGTCTTAAAAAACCTAAAGAAGATATTTTTGCTGAATTTAAAAAAACTGAAGGAATTGAGAAAAAAACATTAGGTCGATGTGTTGATTTTGATGAAAAAGGATATTGTATGAAAGGAGACTTATGTGTCTATGATCATGGTAAAGATCCTGTTGTGTTAGCCAATGGTGTTCTTAGTTTCCAAAATGCTGGTACCTCATTTAATAATCCAATAAATCCCTCTTTTCCTGTTGTCCCTATGGTTCCAAATGTTGTACCTGTACAACCTTATCCACCTACACAAAATCAAAGAATGTACTATCCTTCTACTGAAGGATCTTATTGGGTTCGAGGTGGTGGTGATCAAAAATTTTCCAACCAGAAAAGAGAGTTAGTTAGTGTACCAACTGGTGAAAATCCCAACCGTTTCAAACGAAAAAATAATTTCAAAAAAGAAGATAACATAAATAACAATAAAAAGCCAAAATTTGATTATAGAAGACTTGGTCCTAAAGTTTCATCTAATGAAGTACAGCTAAAAAATGTGCCAGAAAATTTAAACAACATTAGTAGTTTAAATAATAGCTTTATGAAGTTTGGTAAAATTACCAATATACAAACAAGTAGTGAAAATAAAGAAGCTACAATTACATTCTCCACTATTCAAGAGGCACATAAAGCTTATCAAAATATTGAAACTGTTTTTGGCACACTTCCTATTACAGCAAATTGGTTTTCTGATAACACAGAAATAAAGCCAATAGAAGAAAAAAATATTACACCTCAGAAATCCAAAACTCTATCCTTAGACAATAGAATTACTATAACTCCAGCACGATTATCTAATGAAACCGAAGCACAGGTTATTAAGTCATCACTAATTAAAAAGCATGAGGAGGCTAAAAAGCTTGCACAAGACTTTTCAGCTGCTATTACTAAAAGAAAACAAGAATTATTGGACAAACAACTTGAACAATTAAATAAATTATTAGAAGCTGCTCCTAATGTTAAAGGAGAACAAAAACAAATACTAATGGCAACGATTAACCAGCTGAAAAATAATATTGAAAATATCCAAGCAGACTTAGCTTCTGCTGTTAAAAAATCAACTGATCCTATTAATAAAGATTTTAAAGTCATACCAAATGTTGTCCCAAAAATTCCAACTAAAGAAGACAAATTGTTAGAATCCAAACAAGAAGCTTTGAAAAATTTATTAATAACTGATCTTGATTTATTTATTAAACAACAACAGGGTAATAGTGATGAAAAAGAAATATTAGAATTGAAAAAAAATGTTATTATTTTAAAAAATAAACTGAAAGCTCTAGGAATTTCTACTTCTTCAGGAACTGCTAAAACTGCTCATCAAATGAAAGAAAAACTGTCAATTGCGAATAAATTATTAGAAGCCAAGAATAAAGTAAGAGAAACAAAATCTACTAGTATATCAGTAGACCACAGACCAACTCAGCTACTAGTATCTGGTTATGAAGCTGATGATGAGGATCAAGTCGTGACTCACTTTTTACAATTTGGTAATATTGTAGAATACATATCAGATACTATAATTCCTGCCTTAGTTATCAAATATGAAACAAGAAAGGATGCTGAAACAGCACAGATAAAAGGAAAATTATTTCAAGATAGGAGGTTGTCTGTTACTTGGTATAATCCTCAACATGATTTTGTTGATACTTCTAATATTAAAGCAGGGCCATGTATGGATGCCCAGTTAATTGAAAACTCACCAGCAAAAAACTTAGATGATAAAGATTAAGATTACATTTTTTTATTTTGTTGACAATTATTTTTAGTGTTTGATTATGTACACCTTGGTATATATAAATTAAAAATATTTAATAATATAAACATGCATAACAAATTTCTGTATTGCTTGGTAATATACTTAAGTATTTTGAAAAGCCTAGTTAAGATATTTTGACATGGTGCATATTAAAATTAATTAATTATGCAAATATGTACCAACTTTACTTATTTTCTTAGTATGCAAGCAATTGTCAAAGTAATTTCTAAATTATTGTATTTTTATGAACACTAAATGTACTCTTTTGTATATTATGCGATTTGAAATGTAAATAATGAATTGTATTGTTTTTTTCAAGTTAATAAATTATGTTACAAATCATATATTTCTTCTATATTCTCATAAATAAATTAATATAAAAACTGTCATTCATTTTTTATATTAAATAAGCAAAGGTAATTAAATGGTGTAAAATTATCCAATTAAAAATTAGTAATGCTTATGATATTATAATTATTTTATATGAGAAATTTTGGAAAATTGATACCTATTTATGTAAATTAAAAAATGATTGGTAAAATAGTAAATTTTAGTTGGTTCAGTGTTAATGTAATTCAGAAGGATATCGCATGTGATAAGATCAAAGCATTAGGACTTTTCAGAGCTTGACTCTATAGTTTATTATAAATAAAAATGCATGAACTAATCTTGATTTAACAAAAAATCATACATGTTATAATATATAAAGGATTAATTGGTCAGAATGCACATTTTTTATAAATTTATTTATAAAACTTATAATGTATTTTGTACAGCAATATATAACTTTCATGTAAGGGAACTGATCAATTATTGGCTACAATAGTGAAATGATTACCTATTTGATATTCAGAGTAGTTTTTTTTAAGCGGAATAATGGGATAAAAAGAAAATAATTAGATTAATTAGTTTAAAATAAAAAAATATCAATTTATTTGATTGAAATTATATTTTTTATTCTCTTCAGTTTTGAGATAAATTTTTTCAAGTATGAGTACTTAAAGCTTTCACATAACACTGACAATTTGTAGAATTGACTTTGGATTGACAAGTAGGATCAATATTCATACATCTTAGATATTTCTTCAAATAAATTGAAAATATTATTACAACTATTGTAATTATAATAAATGTCTAATTTATTATTTCTGTTTTAAAATAAAAAACTCAAAATATTATTCAATGATGAATAAAATACATTTAATTGTAATTAATTTTTACAACAATATAATATTGTACATATTAAAATATAGGTACATGATAGGTTTTTTTACTTGATAAAGTTTTGAAACCATTATTTATTATTTATTCTACATTTTCTTTATAACATTAATAGTAATATCATCTATACACAAAAAATTCTACAGTAATCATGTAAATTCAACACACTTAGATAGAAGTAGTACAGCAAAAAGCTATTATAATTGATTTGGTGGTATTTAAAAATACTAATAATCTTTGCATGTTTTCATTAATAGGTAAAAAAAATGCAGTATTCTGTATCACACATAATTGTGTATAAATATTTGTACACATTATATACTTATACACGTAAATTATTTTTATAAAATCATTTTATATAATATTTACTAATTTTATACAGTAAATTTAGTTGTGTGTTTAATTTAATAATCTAAAACTTAAATACATCATTCTAAATGTTAATACTTCATAACATTTTATTTAATAATAATTTATTAATTTTATGATTATGTTAGACTAGACGTAAAACATTTCTACTGCATTTAATTTCACATAAACTGAAGAAACTATATTTATCAACAGCTATTATTTCATTTTTTTTTTTATCATGTATATATATATATATATATATATAAAAAATTATTCAATTATATACTGTTTAATTAAATATAACATTAATATAACTGTTGCACATTATTTGTTGATTAAATGCAATTTTTTTGAGAAAATTGAATGTTCTACAAATAATTATTTAGTGTTTAGTTATTACATTTTTAAAATGGCATAATGAATAAGAATACAAAATATACATGACTAGAACAATCCAAACAAGTAGTTAAAATAGTTTAAATTTATAATAACTTTTCAAAGTTTTTGAAATAATAAAATTCAAAGTATTTCCTGACACTTAACACATGTTAAAAACCCAATATTAAGTGTAGCTGAAATGTTCAAATAACGAGATTCAATTTTTTTTAGTTAGAAATTTAAAATAAAGTGAAACTTTTGATAAATTATTATGATTATCTGCCAACAAATATAATTTACACAATTTTGTTTTTAATTAAAATTTACACTATACATAAGTATTGTATTCAACAAAATACTCAATACTTACACAGTTAATTTAATTCTTGGAAAACATGAATCAGTTAAGTCAGAGAAAATTAGTAATTTAGTTTATTATTAGCCCAAAGAGAAAACTTAAAATGAACAAAATTCACTGTAAGAATTGTACAACAGCAAAAGCAAAATACAATAACAAAATGCTCTTAAATATTATTTTAGTTATTATTGGGATAGAAATAAATATAAATTAATATCATAAATTGGACAATAATTTTTATGACATACAAACATAATAGTTAATAAATAGAATATCCCTAACTATTATTTTTTTTTACTAAAAATTAAAATCACAGAAATATAATCATTATGGACAAAATTGTTTTCTTGTATTTTAGTTTCAGACAAAAAAAAATAGTACATTCCAAAAAATATATATGTATAATTATAATAATAATAATAATAATTTATAATTCAAATCAATAAATCATGATTACTGCAAAATCACTAAGATGATGAATTTGATCGAAAGTTGGTCAAATATTGACACTAACAAGTTAATGAAGTGCCTTTTAAATTATAATTAACTTACTGTACCTATACAAATACTTTGACTAGGCTATCTGCTCCAGCACTTGCAATGTATGCTTCTGATGGATGAAATGCAACATCTAATATTGATTCATCAAGTTTTTTTCGATGTGCTGTTATTTCTTGAACACAAGTTTTACTTTCTAAATTCCATATTCTTATAGATGAATCATGACCTATTAAATATTAATATTATAAATAAAGATAACACCAATAAAAATCTAAATTTTATTTTCATACTTCCTGACAAAAGATATAATCCATTAGGATCAACAGCTAAACTGGTAACAGCATCTAAATGTGCAACCATTGAATGAACCATTTTTCCACTATTATTATCAAAAAATCGAATGTGGTGGTCATCATGAGCTGTTATAGTTAAAGGCAGTGTTGGATGGCATTTCACCCTATGAATCAACTGAGTAGCCATTTCAGCAGGATCCTAATAAAAAAAATATTTTTTATAAAAAAAAAAACTGTTTCAATGAAACTTACTTTTGAGCATTCTAATCGAGTGATAGGACTTTTTGTTTCAATGTCAAATATAACACAGTGAGATGAGGTATAAGATGCAACAAATTGTCCTTCTACATCTCTCACATAATCAACAGAAGTAGGAGTTTCATCTAATTTAATAACACATACAATATCAAAATGCATTTCACATACACTTTTAAATTTTAAATTATATGTTAATAATTTTTATAATTAGTTTAATTTATAACAGGAGATTATATTACTATTTATTTATTCACAAAATCTTAAGACTTAAGGTATTATTATAGCTCAACAATTAATGAGTAGAATTAAGAGAATCAAGTAAAACAATAAAATTTTAATATTATATTTATTACTATTATACATTATACAAACCTTGATCGGAAACATAAGAAGATAAACATGGTGTTTTTAGATTAGTTGGTGACCAAAGTTTTACTGTTCCATCACTTGAACAAGATAATATTTCTGAGCGCTTATGATGAACAGAAAGTCCCCAAACAGCATCTTCATGACCTTCTAAGTTATTCACAAGAATGTTCTTATCTGAAAAAAAAGATATTAAAAATATTAGGTTTTAAAAACATTTTTTTAACTTACCATATGAATCATATGGATCAATATTAGCTGAAGGCATAGACCATACTTTGATCACATTATCTAACCCCCCACTGTAACAATAGTCACCATTTTTACTAACAGCTAAACAAAAAACAGGACCTGTATGGCTTCGGAAGGTATACAAAGGTTCTACATCTAGTGAAGCAGATCTGTAAAAGTTTAATCTGAAGGTATAGTACAACAATAATGAAAATAAAAAATTGTATTTACTTTTTAGGAGCAACAGTTTTTTGTAAATTCCACAGTTTCATGGTATGATCTTCACTAGCTGTAATTAATATAGATTCTGTTGGATGAAAAGCTAATGCACGAACTCCATCAAAATGACTTCGTAAAGTATATTTAGCATTCCATGTTTTACGTGAAGCGGATTTCATATCAACAACCTAGTTGTTCAGTTTAAAATATAAAAAAAAAATTAAATTATTCAGTAATATAATATCATAATTATACTTACATCAACATTAATTTCAGATTCATTATTGACAGTAAGTTGTGCTAGTTCGCCTAAGCCTAAAGATAGATCCATATTACCATCAACCATTTCCGTAGGTTTATTTTTTCTCCAATTAGCATTTCCTGTATTTCTATTAAATACATCCGTATTTGACATTTCTAGATTTTTTAATATTTTTTTATTAATTATTCATAATTTAATTAATTATCATGGTATTAATCTTACTCCAATCATTCTGATCATTTTCTTTGTTACTCATGTCTTCTGTTAATAACTGTAGTTCATTAACAACTTCTTCAGCCTCAGCATCAACATCATCAGGGCCAAACTAAATACAAAAATGATTTGAAATACCATAAAATCAAGAGTGTTAATGAATTATAAATAAAATTAGAAAACACATTAATAACTATTTTTATAAATTATAAAAATATGATATAGTTAAACTTTTCTTTAATTACAACAACTAAATGAGTAGGATTAATTTTGAATATAAAAAATATTACATTAATAAAAGTTCTCACTAACAATGTAACAACTTGTAGTTAAAAGATAATTTTATCATTTTTATAAATATTTAAACTAATCAAGTAAAAAATACAAAATAAATTAAGGAATTACAAACAAATAATATTAACTTAGGTAATATAAAAACCAAAAGCATTTTTCATCATAATAAAAATATTTTTTCATTAATAAAAAATTAATTCATAATTCATTTATAACTATCTTATTTAAATAATCACTTTTTCATTGATAACTTGTAATCAACTTAATAAATCTTACTAACTTTACAAATAGAAGTCATATCTATCACATCATCTGTCATTCCCATTTCATCGTCATCATCATCATCATCATCTTCATCATCAACACCATCATCATCCATATCCACATCACCTGACTCATTTGCACCGCGCATGGTAGATAAAAACTCAAAATTAGCCATAACAGCTGATTCAGCATCTAAAAGTTTTTTCTGACTTTGCTGCTAAAATAATTTTGAAAATCCAAATTATTAAGCAACTGCATAGCTTTTATCGCAGACTTTGAACGCGGTGACTGAATCAAGAAATTCCGTAAAGAAAATAAACCTAACACATTGTCTAACATTGCTTCAGTTCAGCAGACTTTGGCACAGTTTTTGTATGCGTGCGACTAGACGTATGCGTGTAGACATATTTTAATAATAAATTAAAACTAATAACACTGACTACATGCATTTTGATTAATTTTCTCCCTAATATCTCTTTTTTAAAATTTAAATATAACTAGCAAAATAATTTTATCATTTTAAAAACAAATTTAAAATATTTGTAGGCCATATATACACAAATGTACTTTTAAAACTTAATAAAAAATAGAAGCAATTAGTATTTTTATGAAATTTTATATGAAAAAGAAATATGTTTATTATTTTTTGGTATGTATGGGGTTTCATAGTAAACATGAATCAAATCTACATATTCATGAACAAATATATAAGTTTAGAAGTAATAAAAAAATTATATCTCAAACTATACAATGTTTTAAAATTAAAATCTACTAAAAATATGTTTTTACAAATAATAATTTTATTAGAATTTTAAAAATTTACCAGGATGTAGAGCTTATTTCAGTAAAAAGTAATATAGGCAAAACTTTTAACAAAATAACTACATTTTTAAACAAAAGTACAAAGTACTATTAAATGATTATATATATACTTTTTAATTTTAATGACAAATATGAAAGTAAATTCTTCTGTTTTAAACTTTTGAAAATATTACCAAACCAAACTTAAGACTCATGAAATAGAATTAAATTTGAGTTATTTGTTCAAAGTTGAAAAATTATTTTTATCCTAACTAACCCCTTTCAAAAACTAGTTGATGATATATTTTTGTCAAAAATTCTTTCTGAGGCTTAATTCTGATTATAAAAAAAAAAATGGAATGTGCACGAAATGCATTCAAAATTTTTGATGAATGTGAATGCATTCTTTTTTTTTTTTTAAGGAATTGTGAATGGGAATGCATTACTTTTTTTAGTTGTGGAATTTGAATTGGACTGCATTACTTTATAAAAGGAATTTTACAAACACTGGTAATCACACTATTTATACCTAATTATTTATATTTATTATTTATACCTAGCTATTTTTGTTTTATAGAGAAGAAGAACTGAAAGTGCTAAAAAAAAAAAAATTTGTTTTCTTATCGGTCACCAGGCTCAAAAAGCGTAACTTGAATTAATATCAAAGATAAAAAATATTGCATAAATATTATAATTGCATAAGTTGATAAAAATGCTATGCAATAGCTTTACCGCAGCAGTCCCCGAGTGCCACACGTTTTTATAATTGATAATTTCAATTACATTTTTAATATATATTATATATAAAAAATTTAATTTTAAAGATATTTAATAATTTAACTAACTCGTTTTGTAGGTGAACATTGTCCTTGATTGTCACTGAAACGTTTATTATAGTTATTACCATTAATCTGATTGTTATCACTTTGACCTTGCTCTCCACCACTAAAATTGTTATTGTTATTATTTAAACCCAATAAATTTCTCACGCGTGATGATCGAACATCAATAATTGTATCCGTATAACCAATTTCATGAAGGTATCTGAAAGTTAATAGAAAATTAATGATTGTATCATAGTATACTAAATTAATGTATAGATATTTACTCTCTTAAAAGTTGTCTGCCTTGTTTCCAACTAACATTTGTAATAGATGACAAAGGTGTTTCAGAATCTGTATTCACATCAGGTATAGTAGAATATTCATCTGGTACACTTGATGATGCTGAAGGTAATTGCATTTCAGTTTGTGAAATTTCAGTCCCATATTTTAATTTATGATACTTGGCTCTATAAAAACCCATCCATTCATACAACATTAATAATTATAATCTTTCTATTTATACAAGATTAATTAATTATTAAATGCCTACTACCTTTCAGATCGAAGAGCATGTTCTAACATCTGAATTCGACGAACTAAATCATTCTTTAAATTATCTTGGCCTTTTCTTTCACTTTGTAAAAATGCTATTCTTGCCTAAATAACACAAAAATTATAATCATTCACATGGTAATAAAACAGCTATTATAATTTTAATTACACTTCAAAATTTTATATTAATAATTTTATTTACTAATTTATAAGTATCGGTAAATTAATAAGTAAATCAGATATTTTATCTAATACTAAATAAAACAGCTGAACATTTTCTTAATTAATACAGAATGCCTAATCCTTAACAAACCTATTAAATTATATATTGATTTGAAATTATAAATGTAAATTTTAGATATTCACAACTAAACAATCAAATACTAATAATCAATTAATTTTACTTTTAATTGTTAAAAATTTAAAAACTTGTTTTAATGCTAATTAGAAAAAAAACCTTTAATAAATTCTGCAAAAGGCTATCTTTTATTTAATTAATAATTATACTTGGATATTTATTCTACTATTTAAAATTTTAAATAATATATATATATATATATATATGTATGTGTGTGTGTGTGTGTATTTGATTGCTTAAACATTTTACATAATGCAGAACAAAGCTTGTAAATATTTAAAATTATTTTACTTAAATTTACAGACTAGAATAAAAGCTTTATAACTTCCATAAAATAATTATAATGAAAAATGTGTTAATTATAAAAATTAATCATATTGCCATACTATATACAATAATAATTATTTTGTACAGTATAGTTATGACAAGCGTAATTATCATACTACTCACTTGTAATTCAGCTCTATCTATTTCCCAATGAGATCTTTCTAATTCAAAATTAGACCATTCATGTTGTATATAATGCAAGACACCTGGCATAGTATACTTGACTTTATTAGTAGGTCCACCTAGTCCATCTTCCCCTTTTTGACCAAAACCACCTCCACCACCTTGCTGTTGCATTTGTTGTTGTTGCTGGTGAAGTTGCTGTTGTCCACTTTGTTTACCACCGTTATAAGAGCAGTCATCCATCATCATCATATTTATAGATGGCGAAATATTAAATGGTGCAACTGGACCCCTCATTGGAATGACATTGTGAAGTCATTTGAAAATTTACAGTAAGAAATTTTATGATCACGAATCACCAAAAATTCACTTTAGTCATAAGCCACGAAAATAAAATGTATTCAATTTAATAATTAAGTAAAACCAAAGTTTGCTGTATTTATAAGAATTGTATCCAAAAAAGAAAAATGAACTGAACTAAAAATGAATCGCACTTTAATTCTCACTTAGTTAACTTTAGCTTGGTATAAATCTTCTTATAGTTTCCCTTTATGCTATGAATGAATAGTTAGATAATATATTATGTAAAATTTAATAATCTAAATACAGTACAATCATTGATGTAAATCCTCTTGCATGAAAAGGAAGATTACGCGCATTTTGTACCGCTACAAAGAATTCGAATGACGGACACCGTATAATAAAAGACAGAAGTAAAAAAAACTAGAAAATTAAAAAAAATAAATATTAATATTAATACTTCGAAAATGATTTTTTAACTAAAAAAAATGCCATTAGTTGGCGTACGTATCAGCGAATAATTAAAAGTGTAAGCATAACAATGATCGTAGTTGCCATTTGTCATGAAACCTACCGTCGCCGTGAACATAGCTAAGCTAACCCGACGAATACTGCTGCTATATCCAATGCTACCAACCGAGGGTGTACCAAATGCAATGACTCCCAAATAGTTTTTTTTTCAAATCCGTTAATACACAGCACTGATAGCATGTTACATGATTTATAGTTTTCAGTACTCAAATATTCATCCAAAAATCTCTTTTTAATTATGAAAATATTATTCTTAATTTCCTACATTTTTATTTTTAATTAGTATTATAAAATTAAGACATAAATGTCTTGTAAATTTTATTCTTATAAAATAAATAGCAATTTATTGATTCATTCAGTGGGGGGTTTTCAACATTTTACTTGGGGTCCTAAAAAGGGTGAATTTAGGGGTCTCCCTGAACTACCGTTATCAACATTTTTTAAAGCCGATATTTACAAAATATAATTTTTAATAACCTTATTCTTCTTTTAGCAAAAAAAAACTAGAATGATTACCAAAGTAAGATAAATTAAGTCGCCCCTCCCAAAAGGAGTTTCAAATACGCCCCTTTAGTCCTAAAGAATAAATTTTATTTAAAATACTTATCAGCTGTATCCTACATATTATTTAATATAAGAATATCAATGTCTGAAGGACCAGGCCCCTTGGATCCTGTAAATGTCACTGTTTTCATTTTCTAATAATTCATCTACAGAAAAACGATTTTTTCTTCAACTAGGAAAACAAACTTAAAATAGTAATAATGAAATATAATTATTTTTTAATAATTATTAATGCTTTACTGCACATGGGACCTTAATTATTCCTTTCATAAATTGCCATAAGCCGCTAAAAATATTTTTATTAAATACATAGATTATGATAAAGTAATAATGAATGTATTATACATGTTAACCGGAAAATTTTTCATCAAATGTTCCCCTATAATTTACAATTGCTATCCATTAAAATTCATATTTTTAAGAAATTATTGATATACTCAAACTCTACTAAGAAATTAGATAATTTATATTTTAGTAATCCTTCAAATATTTTAAAAGACTGTTGATAATTTAGTTTGCTTTTGTAAAATATGGCAATATTGACGTCACTGAAGATAATTAAGAACTAAAATGTAATATGATAAGGCAAATTATGCTTATCATAGTTATGTTTTAATATGTATATTTTTACTTAAATTGAATGCAATCTGTAGTTTGTAAATAATAGTAAAATTCAAACTTAGAAACTAGCTAATTTGTTAATTAATAATTTTCATTACTACATTCATTATATTTCGTTAATAGAAAAATATAGGTAAATCATTGTAAGTATTTTTGTTTATTATTAAAGATAACTTTGAACAACACTTAATAAAATGTAATATAACATGAAAGCTAACGTTTACTATTAAGTTTAACGAATTTTTCATAAAGTTTGTAAAATATATAAATAAATTATAATTACCTTTTTTTTTAAATATATTAGGTGTTTTGCAATTTTTTTTGTATTCTCAATATTAATAAAATATTGATAAAAATTAAAAAAAATATGTTTTTTATGAAAATAGATTTTTAATTTTACACTTAATGATACAAAAATATATGCAAGGACCTTTTATTTTGCTAATATGTTTTCCTACAAGATTGATTCTATAATTTTTTGTTGACATCTTAATATTTAAAAAATACATGCAAAATACTATATTTCTATATTATGTTCCCCTTTGAGGCACGTAAAAAGGATGACCTAAAATACTCAAAATTTACAAACAAAATGTGGAGTTTTCCCATTCTATTTTTTAAAGTTGATCAAATAAGGACCACCCTAATATATATTATTAAATCAATTTTATCAAATTACGATTGAATAAATTAAAAATGTATATATACAATAAGACATTTCCCATTTGTTTTCAAAATTATTTTAAAAGGATCAATTTCCAAATGTTATTATTGAATTATTATTATTATGGAATTAAAACCAATAATAATACAAGCTACCATTTTGCTTGAAAAAAAAAGTTGAAGAATCAACTTAGAACTTCTTTTATTTCTTCTTAAATCAAATATATGGTTAGCATAAACATAGTTTAAAAATTGAGGGTTAATAATAATTTTCTAAAATTAAAAATAATTGTATAGTATATTATATATTCTTAAAAAAATAATTAGTAAAAGAATTAAAATTGTTGAGTAGAGGTTTAGCTTCTAAATGCCTTTTATACCAAACTCTATTATAATTAGTGACACAGTTTTGTATTTAAATTTTTACAAAATATTTTGTTTATTTCATTAGGAAATAATTCATAATGGAAAATAACCAGGATTCAAAAATCACTAGAACAGAAGGTAAAATTTAAAAATAAATAAAATATTTAAAAAGTAGAGCTGTTTTATTAATAGATGATTAATTTTAGTTTTTAGTTAGTTCTGTTTATAAAAACTAAATTCTACCATTTGTTGCTCAATAATCTCAAAATAAAGACCTTAAATAAAAAAAGAAAAACTTAAATTCGTCATTAATTTTTGTTTTGCTTAAATTTTTATTATTCACAATAAGTTTTTTAATTATTTATTTATATTTTTAGGATTAGAGCAAGATGAATTAATTATTCAGCAACATAGAGAAATTGAAAAAGAGGTAATTATAAGCAATATTTAGTTCAATCAAGAATGTGTCTTACCTGGGTATGTAGGTCCGATACTGAGTATATAGGGTTTTCTATCCTATTTTTACAAGTATATCATTAAGGAGAGAACATCAAATAAAAATAGAATAATAATAATAATAATATTAGGCTAAATAAACTATATTTTAATATCTATTTCAATGATACAATTTACTGAAAAATTTACTTACTTTTAAAATATTTAATGCAGTTTTTAAATTATATTTTATGATCAGTTAAAAGGTAGAATTATTAATAATCAAATTATAAAACTTATATTGTAATTTATTATTTTATCAATTTTAGATCTCGGACTCAATTTTACTAATTGGCCAAAAAGAAGAATTAACTTCATTAGAATCAGAATATGTTAATGATCCTGTATATCTTACAAAAGTTCAAGATTTAAATAAAAAGTATATATGTATGCGACGTGCCAGACCTGATGGAAATTGTTTTTTTAGATCTTTTGCATTTGCATATTTTGAATATTTAATAGATCATACAGAAGAATATAAACATTTTAAAGAAAGAGCTTTGAAAAGTAAAGATGAACTTATTTCTTGTGGTTTTACACAGTTCACCCTTGAAGATTTCCATGATACAGTAACATTTATTTTTAAATACTTGAATTTTTCAACTTCTATATTTTACAACATTATTTTCTTTTTATGAGATCAATTTTTCTTTTCCATATTATCATTTTATTCCTTATAAAAAAAAATCTTATTATTCTTTTAAATATAAAACTTGTAAATTCCTGCTAATTATTAATTGACTATGTATTAAATATTTTGAACTCCAATTATTAATATGTTATTGATTTTATTGTATTTCTAGTTTATGGAAGTTGTAAACATGATTGGTGAAGGTCAACATGAAAAACTTTATGATACATTTAACATGCAAGGTTATTCTGATTATGTAGTTGTTTATCTTCGTTTAATTACATCTGGACAACTACAAAAAGATGCTGAGTTTTATAGGCATTTCATTGAAGGTGATCGATCAGTTGTTGAATTTTGTCATCAAGTATGCTAAATTTAAATTTTTTGTTTTGAGATTATTTTATTATTATTAACGTTACGGGCAATAGCCCAAAAAAAATAGTATGTATTTGACATTAAATTATCAACTTAAAATTACCATATAAACTTAAATATATAACCATAATTAAACAAAAATAAACTTAGTACCAAAAAATTAATAAATAAATAAAAATAATAAATACAAATTATATTTTAATTAAGAAATGTACAAAATATAATCATGAACAAAATTTAAATCTTAAATAGTTATTTATTATTTGCAGTGCACATTAGACATGAGAAAGCGGAATAAAATATAGAACTAGAAGAGGAAATAGGAGTGAGAAAAAGGGCTGTATTACGAGTTGAACAAGCAGGCACCCAAATGTTCAATTTTGAAAGTAGGACAAGGGAATTAATCAAACCAGTTGTGAGTATAGAAAGGAAACAGATATTGGAATTGTATCTTTTGTCAGATAGTGAAGGAAGTTGCAAGAAATTTTGAATAGTATTTAAGTTATGAGGTGAATGGGGAATATTAAGGATAAAAGCAACAAAGCGCAAAAATTTATGCTGGACTCTTTCAAACATCAAGAGAGTCTGTAATTGTGTAAGGATTTCATAACATCGAACCATATTCGAGAATAGGGTGAACCAACAAGCAAAAAAGACTTTTTAGAGGTTTTAAGAGATAAAATTCATGAGTGATTCTCTAAATAAATCCTAAAGTTTTGAAAGCCTTGCAACATGTTTCTTCAATATAAGGGCAAAAATTTAAAGTAGGAGTGAGACGAAACCCAAGGTCAACTATAGAAGGGACAGATAAAATAGGGAATAAAATTAAAACTATATTAAAAATATTATTAATTTAAAAAACTAAAAAATATTAAACTCAAAAGCCACAAAAATATTACTGAAAATACGTATTTTGAAAACAATGTTACCATTATCAATGCTAAAACGTATGATTTACAATAAAAATAAAATTTACATTAACGTATGTATTTAGAGTTGATAATGGTAACATTGTTTTCGCGACTTTTCAGTAATTTTTTTGTGGCTTTTGAGTTTAATATTTTTTAGTTTTATAAATTGATAATAGTATTAATTTTATTTAATTAATTAGCCACAAATTATCAATTTTTATTATGAAATAGAGAAGTTATGAACATAATATGTTGAAGGATTATGATAAGATACGTGAAAAAGTCATTTTATATTATATTGAAAAATTATTTTTATTACTAGGAAGTAGAACCAATGTTCAAAGAAAGTGATCACATCCACATCATTGCTCTTAGTACCGCATTAAATGTTGGAGTTAGAGTTCGATACATGGATAGAGGTGAATCATCTGAAGCTATTGCCCATGACTTCCCTGAAGGCTCTCCAGTTTGTGTTCATCTACTTTATAGACCAGGACATTATGATATACTCTATAGTAGGCAATAAATTGGCAATTTTCTAAAGATAGTATAAATTTGAATACTGTGAAAGATACTTTAAATAATTTTTGCTTTTTCAAGATATTTTAAAAATATTAAATGACTGGTAGTTAATAACAAGTCAATTCTTTTCCCAGTGTACTATCTTGAAATTTTAATAAACTCTGACTATGATATTGTATATTAAAAATAAATATGTTTCACATTTGACCATTATATTTTGCAATAAAATTTATCTCTTTAATAACAGTCTTTCTAAATTTACTAAAAAAAATAGAAACAATATTTACCCAAGATTTTTCTATCTTATTGTTAAGTTGATTACACTACTATTGTGTAATTATAATAAAAGACATTTTTAATTGATAATTAATAGCATTTTATATATATATATATATATATATATATAATAATGGTACCTAAAAATTGATTTTTTTTTCCTGAAAGCTCTTTTTTATACTTATATCTTTTTTAATAGTTTGACTGAATTATTTTAATTTAATTTGTATTGGTATAACTTGAATATATATTAAAAATCAAAATAAAGTAATAAATCTTAAGTATTTTATTAAAATGATTTTAAACGCTTCAATGAATAAATTATTATAGAATATAATACAATATATTTTTAATTAAAATATTGTATTAATCTGTTTAAATTTTACAAATAATTTGTAGTATAAAAAATTCTTATTGATATTTCTACCAATGCAATAAATAAACATAATTTGTATAAATGTATTTTATTTTAATATATGTTAATTATAATAATTTTTTGAAAATAAGAATTGTATTATAAATTTTTTATCTGTATTTCTGTGTAAATATCTAGGTACTAATAAATTCAAGAATATGCTATTTAAATTTTGAATTAATTGCAAAATTTGATAAACCAACAAATATATTATTCTCAATTAATGTCTGCCTATTGAAGAATTAAACTACTTTAATTTAGTTATAGCTAACTTCGCAATGCATGTTTTATACCTTTTTGTTTTTTCAAGTATTTATTGCCCAAATAAATTAATAGTGTTTTTATTTTATTTTTTTTTAGTAAATAAATACTTTTCAAAAATTATTGGTTAATGTTAGGTTTAATAGATAAATTGATAAAACCATTCAGTATAAATAGTATCTATCCTCAATAATAAAATTCATCATAAAATATTGATGTAAATAGTTGATTACAAATAGAATTGATAATGTCAATAGAATACATTTTTTTTTATGTACGACATTGTCTTTAGAAGATCTTTAACTATATAATATATTTGTATNAGATAATAAAACAAAAAAAGGTTTAAATTATTATTATTCTGTAAGTAATTGAGTGGGTTATGATAAAAAAATCACCCTGTATAGCCATTTATAGTGTTATTTGTACAATAACTAACATATTTCATTTAAAAAGAACTATTAAAAAATATAAATATATATAATTGCTGTTTTAACTAACTTTAGAGAATTGTTGCAAATGATAAATATTTTAAAATGATATATATATTTAAAATATAAAAAATAATTGTTATAATTTTATACTTATTATACTTGAAGATTTCTAGATATATTTCTGATTTATTACTATAATAAAAGAAACATTTATATCTACTTACTATGCCTCTTCCTATAGAGTTTTAATGAAAATGATATAAAAAAAACTTAAGAAAAATAATCATGTTTGCTACAATATTATTATTTTGGCATAGCTCCTTGAACCACCTTTAATAGGCACCCTTGGGTGTTCGCACCATAGATGTAACTTCAAATTTATCTTAAAATAAATACTAGGAATATTTATATCAAACACATAGCTAGATTCCTCCATATCCCTCTTACATATTCAAAGACATCTATGCTTATATTAAATTACAATATACTTTTATTATCAATCTTAACACTATATTTCCTTTATATTTATCAAAATAAATAATTTAACAATAAGAAATAATATAATACAAAATATATATATATTTTTTTTAATTTCTAAAATTCTAAATGCAATATTCAAAGAAAGTGTTACAAACTAGTAAAACGGGGGCTAATTTTATCAGCAAGGGAGGATAAACCCCTACTTATCGTCTAAAAATATTTTAACCTTACCCATGACAACATCCTAGAACCACCCCTCATTATTAAATATAAATTAATTATAATAAATAATATATTACATCATTATATAGTCAATAAGAGGATTTAGCTAACTCAGCTGCTTTTTTTATATGGTTTACATTAAATGAAAATTCTAGAAACAGCTTATGAAAGATTAAATATTCTCTAAATATTTGTTACTCCAAAAAAAATTTATTTAATGATATTTTAAACTTTTTTTATTTAATTTAAAATTTACGCCACTGAGGATGAACAACATAAAATAGGAAGAGAGCAGTATCGCTTCGATACATCGTTACTTTTAACCACTACAAACATTAATTTAATTAACATTGACAAAATGCAACAGATAATCCCTAACTAAATTGGTTTTTAGTTTTATACAATAAAAGAATAACATCTTATATATTTAAGTATAAATAATTTTTAACTTGAATAATTTTGCATTATATAACCAGATAAAATATTTTTTCATTGAAAATTTCTATTTTAACTGTATAAGCCCATATAACATTTAAATATCTTACTTTTTATTACATTACCAGATCAGCCATAAATAACTATATAGTAGAATCTTTTGACACCCATAGTAAGAAAAAAATAAACCATTTTAATATTTTAATTAAAAATCTAGTTAATGTATTTCTTTTTTCAATTTTATATTACCATGAGTAAAAATAAACCATTTTAAGTAATTTTATGATAAAAACATAAGTATCATTCTATTCTTTCTTTAATACAAATATAATTCAAATACGCATATAGTTTCCCCAAATATGCTAAATATGCTCATCTACACTTAGGAATAAGTCCTCTTTTAAAGATTTATGGCGTTTTTGGTTTTTGAGTTGAAAATATTGCATATTACTTTAAAAATATACACATTAGATTTGAAATTCTATTCTAAGAATTTAGTAAGTACATACGATACTTTTGGCATTTAACTCTTTAATATTTTTCTTCATATAATTCACGGTAATTTTTGTTTTTTACTTATTTTGGTTAAATTATTAGAATTATTATGATTTCTAAGATATTTTGTTTTCAATGTTATTTTCAAATTTAATAAATGTATAAGCCTTTCGAAATCTTAGAAATACAAGACATTATGACTGTTAATACAATAGCTTTCATTCGCTCAAAAATGTTTCAACCAAAACTTGTTTGTTGTGATAAACTAAGAAAGTTATAGGTAGTAGTAATACAGACTATATTTCCATGTACTATCTGTAATAGAAGAGACGCGTGTCAAAAATCAAATTGTTGTATAGTAGAAGTAAGAAGATTTCAGAAGTTTTATTTTGTTTAGGATTTACTATAATATCATCTAATAATATCTCGAGTGTGGTTAAACCTTTTTCTTCCACTAGCGTCTAGGACAACTTTTTAGTTAGTATTTCCTTATTATTACGGGATCAAGTGCACTTTGGCTGTAATATCACCAATTTTACATGGTTGTATCACTATTTATAAGATCAATGCTTATTGTTATACTTATAATATTTGATAATGGTAACATAACAATATGAGAAATACTTATAAAACTTCCTAAAACAACAGTTATGGTGTATTATTTTTTAGCAAATAACATATTGTTCATTTAAATATAAGTTTTACATTAAATTATATAAATATTATTTAACAAATAATTTAATCTTAAACTATATTAAATTATTTTTAACAAAACTAAGGTTTTCTGTAATAGTTCAAGAAAAAGAAGACCAGCCAATAAAAAATAATAAAAACGGCATCATGTGCTTGTTGTTTTCCACTGGAAGTTACTGTAACAGAAAGTCAGTTTATATTTTGTGAAAAATTCAATATTAATTGATATATTATTTTAAAATTATGAGATAAAGTAGTTGTTCAAAGTTTTATGTTTTGCATGTTTTATATTTATAAATTTAACAGATTTATCTAAGTAATTAAAAGAAAGATAATCTTTATTTATAAGATGCAATGTTTGAACAGCATTAAATATTAGAATTCATTTTCCCCAGGAAGTATTTTTTTAAAAGTTACGTGTGTCTCAAATACTTCAGAATACTTTGACAGATTAAACAACCATCTCATAAGCAACAAAAAATATGAATACTATAATTGTCACTGAATGTGTCATACTTCTTGATTATATACTTTAAAGTAAAAAATGCATAAATCTAGGAAATACATTTCAGAATTAATTGTATAAAATTAAAAATGCATTTACTAAAAATTTTGATCAAATTACCTTGAATTTGATTTGACAACAATCCTGTGTTTAAATTGTTATTGCTGATCATTGATTCAGCTGGTGACCGCTTTAAAAATTTGACTGTTTGTTCATCAGACTGTAGATAAACTGACGCCAGCTTGGCTACGCATTTAAAATTGGCAGTATCTTCATTATTAATGTGTTGATCGTTAACTTTGAATCTAATATCTAATACAGTGATTCCTAAACGGTCATTTTCTCTATTTCTTAAATACGAGCTACGGGCTACAGTTGAATTTATCTATAAACCATTTAATACAATCAATTATTAAAATTTAGATCAATTTAAATATTTACATTGTTTACCATAAATAACTAATTAATACAAAAAATTGTTATAAGTTGAACAATTATCTCAAAATAATTGAAAATTCATTTTACAAATTTTAGCCATGTGCTTTTTTTAGAAATCTTAAGTATAATAATAATATTATTATAAAAGTAGAAACAATCGTTCATTATTCACTATTTTGTATTAAACTTACTAAAAATCGAGCAAAAAATCTTAAAGAAAACAGCTGTACCAATAATTAGAATAACATTTTTCAGTAACTCCTTTAATTTTTATATCATTTAGATTCAATAATTTTAATGAATATCAAGGACCCCATCACTGTAATCTCCCCTCGTTTGAAGAAATTCTTTACTCATATAAAAGTTTTTTTACTTGTTACTATGTTATTTTTTTTATGGCTCTCATTTATTTTCTCAGCTCTCACTTGACCAACGTATTTAATGATACATTAAATAATTACAACTATTATAGGCAATTAATATCATTCATTTTAAATGTTTTAATGTATATATTGTCGAATTAGGTTTCAATGATAATAGATTTCAACTATAAAATTAAATAATTGTATTTCGTAATATATTAATTTTTTAACTTTATTTGTGTGTTACTAACAGTCTATAATATTCTAAATTTTGTAGCCATATAAATTATAAATCTAAAAAAAAATGATTTTTAATTTTATCTGAATTTAACAAAATTTTTTTTCAATTATATACAAATTTTATAATACGCACAATTGAGTAAATATTTTTAACAGCATTTTGATTTTTTTTTTAGTTAAACTAAATCATTAAAATTAATTAAGTTCTAAATTATTTCAATTGTAGAATCTTTTTAAACACCAAAAATTACTTAAAAATAATTACTATGATTTCTATTACAATAACAATGCAAAAAATATATTGAAATTTTCTGATAAATTTACAGTGAATAGTAATTATACAATCTCCTGACTGCATATTAAACTTAGCAATACTATTTTTTTAATTCTCATAAAATTTTCTGTTTAATAATGTAAATTCAAACTTGATGTTGTGCCAAAGTTATGGTAACAAATTCAACTTTTTTTTATTATAAACTTTCAAAAAATAAACTTTAAAAGACCAAAAAATATGTTAAAAATGATATTTTGCACTGATTATTTTTAACACATTAAATCTGTAATAATTTAAAAACAATTTTTTTGTGTTTTTAATTATCTTTTTATCGTAATAATTAATTTCAAAGGAAATATTAATAATTTCTTTGTATCTTTTGGCCTTGAAATAGATGATCTACCAATTCACAATATTGTTTTTAAATTTTAGTTTTAAGAAGTCGTTAACTAAATAAATACATGCTATTCATACATATGCTACTATGTATGAATTCATTCCATATAAATAGTAATAGTTAAAAAAACGGTAGCACAGTGGGGTCGCGGCATAGTANTTCTATACGCAAACGGCTACCGTATTCAAAAATATGCTATTTTAACAAATTTTTTTTTAAAATGAAATACTATCTACAGATTTGCATCGAAGCGTTTCTTATGATAGTGATTTAAATCACTGTCAAATATCATCTATACTTGTCCCATCTATGCCTTGTCTACACTGTGCCTCGACCCCACTGTGCTACCGTTTTTATATTTAAATCGGTTTAAATTATCTGTCACGCCATTAATTTAATTGTAAAAATAATTTTAAAATACATACAGTATGATTCTTTAAACGCTATCCACTCGATTTCTCTTAAAATAATAATTATCTTAGAAATATTTATAATATATTTTAGTATTGTATACATTGTATACATTGTATTTTTTGATTATCAGTTATAAGTCACTTTCTTAATTCATCCCTAATTTTTATAAGCGTTTCAATGAAATATATTTAAATAGCAACATACATATTTAATTAGCAAGACAAGAAAAAATTTAACCGACAACTTTGAAAATAATAACCATTTTAAAATATAGACTGGAGGTGAGGCGAGGAAGACGATATTTATTATTAGATTTTTTTCAACCGAAACCCTCCTCCAGTCTTGTTATAAAACTGTTAATAATTTCCGAAATATAGGTTAAAAATTTGTTATCGACCAGACATTTTCTTAATTAGATTATTTTTTATTTTATTAAATAATTAAATGCGTGTTGCTATTTAAGAAAAATTAAGTTGAAACCCATATAAAGAATAAGAGATAAGTTAAAAAAGTAATTAATATATGATAAATCAAGAAATATATCACATTAGAAAATATCAAAAATAATATTATTGNCAGTATAGATTTAATCTGACAGTGATTAAAATCACTATCATAAGAAACGCTTCGATGCAAATCTGTAGATAGTGTTTAATTTTAAAAAATTGATGGATAATTGCAAAAGCAACATCAACTTCTATTAAAATAAAATACAAAACCCATAATTATCATACAAAAATAGTATATTTTTCAATATGGTAGCCATTTGCGTATAGAAGATAGATCGTCGGGACAAATTTTTTTTTTTCATTTTGTAATTTTTTATTAATTTGTAANTAAATATTAGACTAATATAAGGAATATATAGCCTAGATATTGTTGCTCTTTATATTTTAGCTTCGATGTGAAGCTGAGAATTTTACTATGTGTTTTTTTTTTTTGTGTCTATTACCACTTTTTCTCAGCTCTCGCCGAACCGATTTCTTTCAACGATACGTCAAAAGATCACAAATCGTATCTAATCGAAGACATTACGCTCAAAAATTGAAAAAATTCCTTCGTTCCCCATAAATGGGGAAACCTCCAAAAAAATTACAAATTTAAAAATCGCTAATTCTCGAAATTTTTTCAATTTTTTTTACTTAAAATTGCTATAACATTTTTAAAAATGAACATATCAATATAATTTTTTTTTTGTAGATACATGATATCATTACCTTTTATTTGGTATATTTTTTTTTTATAT
>NW_026099572.1:19145156-19150583 GCF_025091365.1 Daktulosphaira vitifoliae | reverse complement strand
AAAAAAAAAAAAAAAAAAAAAAAAAAAAACACATCATAGTAAAATTAATACCTTCTTAGTTTCGCATTGAAGCTAAAATGTATTTTAATAAAATTTAGTGTTAATTTTTTTTTCATTATTGATTATTTTAATATTTAATAATAAAATAATTATTGTACTTTTAGCTAATAATTCGTTTAATAATTATTATTTCATTGACCACATAAATATCGTACTAAATAAGTATAACTAAAAATTTAGTGATTACAGTGACTAAATAATAATTTATATAATACATTTTAGATATTTCGTTAAGTTTCTATTATGCATGTAATCATATTTACATGTTTACAGTATTACGACTATTAATACATATTCTCATATGTTTTTTGTTTCATTTGCTGGGCTATTTATTTAAATTCTTATAATTTTTAAACTTAATTTTATGTCCATTTTGTTAAAATGGCATCAAATCTGAATTTAACTTGAAGTAAAAATTATGGTTTCATAGTTTTTCATTACTTGCCTTAAATATTTTTAATACAACAAAATCAACAGGTGCCATTCCACGTTTTACATTTTCAAAATATTTTTGCAAATTACTATCATACGACAGTAACAGCTCTTTTACATCTGAATATTTCAATGGATTTTTTGACGAATTATTATTTATTATGTCAGTGTTTTTAATATTTGAAATTTTAAAATTATTTGCTAGTATATTGAAAGATCCCCTGACTTTAGTGGTATACATCATTAATGTTTGCTGGTTAATTATTTTATCATTTTTCATGTCATTTGCATAATCATAGAATGGTTTTATAAACAATTCGCTTGAAAATACACCTATTTCAGTTATTGTGTTTAATGGGATTTTAAACAAATCCAAAAAAACTACTGGGTCAAATGCGTTTAAAAAGAAATTTATAAGACAAATACTATGTTGAGCTAAATAATAATAAGTTACCAGTAATAAATTTCTCTTTATAGCGTCAGTATATATCCACAATTTAAAATAATCAGTTTTCCAATAGGTGCACACTGTTATATATGTCTGTGCTATATGATATTCATCATAACTTGGAAATAATTCTTTAGGAGGAATGAATGTCTTATAACCATCATTGTTATCCCAAAAAAAGCTATAAACATTTGATACATCTTCATACTGATAAATTTTGTTAAACTCCACAGGATAATTGGAATACAATTTTAATTGTGTTGATATTTCCTTTATTGTATCAAGATCAGGATAATTGTTATGTCTTTTAGGAGGATATTGTAAATTATTTTGGCAAAAGGATTGCATACAAAAGTCGAACATGATCTCGATAAATTCAAAGTTAATATTTTCTGGTGATATTTTTTTTTCAACCAATGCATTTATAGTAATTGATGTATACCAGATGCCGTTTGTAGTAAAACCTATTGTATAATAGTATATCGATAACATGCGATGTACAATTACCTTGAATAACCATAGCGCATTATACTGTATATTATTTTTATTTACCATGTCATACTTGATGTAGTACATTATATAAAGGCAAAGTTCTGTGTACTTGCATCCTAATTTGCACATTTTATCTTTAAGTTTATCGTTTCCAAAAATCAAAAATTTTTCATTTATTTCATTGTTTTTTAAAAGGCTTTGAATTTCTTTATCCGTAAGTATACAATTTTTTGGTCCAAAAATATCATTTACTATGCTTAAAAAATATGCATTTCTTTCACATTGCTATAACAAAACAAAAGGATACATTCATTCATAATATAATAAATTTATGCAATATATTATTATTCTTTAAATTACATATTATTTTATTTATTTAGCAAGAGCAAATATAATGATAATCACTTTGAAATAGAATCATTTAGACAATAAGAGATATTCTTAAATTTTTATTAGCTTCAATGGAAGCTGAGAAGGTATTAATTTCAAAATAACATTTGAGAATACTCCGAGTATCAAACTTTAATGAAAGCTTATGTTATATATTACAAGGTCAAAAAAAAAAATGCATGTTTTTTAAGTACGGTAATCATTTGCACATAGGAGATAAGTCGTCGGGACAATTTTTTTTTTAAACGTCTAGTACATAACATAAGCTTTATTTCAATATATGTTTAAAGCTCAGAGTATATCCGGAATATTTTTAAAACTTAAGTTAAAAAAGTTAAACTTTTGTGCAGAATTTGCTATTTTGAATTCCCCAGTGGGCAGGTAATGAGTCAAATTTCAAAAAAATCATATTAAATGAAAAAAAATATCTAAGTTTTCAATATAAAAAAATTATTTTGATATGTTCTTTTTTCGAATAGTTATGGCATTTTTAAGAAAAAAAATTTTAAAAAAAACCAGCACAGGGGGGTCGCGGCACAGTGGTGACGTGGCATAGTTGGATCAAGTATAATGATATCTGACAGTGATTAAAATCACTATCGAAAAAAAAACGCTTCGATGCTAATTTTTAGATAGTGTTTAATTTTAAAAAATTGGTGGATTATTCCTAAAGTTACATGATCTGCTAGTTCCTTAGTAATATCCTGATTAAGATAAAGTATGTCGAATGAAAGAGGGATTATAAAGAAATATTATTTCTCATAAAAAAATTGTGTTGATCTCTACACTTTTCAATAAGTTATAGCATTATAAAGTTAAAAATGTAAAAAATAAAATCGTGAATTTTCACACAATAATAGCATTTGGTAGCCATTTTCACCGTGAAGACAAAATTAAGTCCGAAATTTTTTTTTTCATAATAAAGTACATTACATTATCTTTAATTTAAGATATATATAAAAGTGTCAGACTTTCCAGAACACTTTCAAAAGATAAGTGTAAAAGTAAATTATTTGTGAAAATGTTGTCATTTCAAATCCTCTGTGGACAGGTAAAGGGTCAGATATAAAAAAAAAATATACCAAATAAAAGGTAATGATATCATGTATCTACAAAAAAAAAATTATATTGATATGTTCATTTTTAAAAATGTTATAGCAATTTTAAGTAAAAAAAATTGAAAAAATTTCGAAAATTTGTCGATTTTTAAATTTGTAATTTTTTTGGAGGTTTCCCCATTTATGGGGAACGAAGGAATTTTTTCAATTTTTGAGCGTAATGTCTTCGATTAGATACGATTTGTGATCTTTTGACGTATCGTTGAAAGAAATCGGTTCGGCGAGAGCTGAGAAAAAGTTGTAACAGACACAAAAAAAAAAAACACATAGTAAAATTCTCAGCTTCACATCGAAGCTAAAATATAAAGAGCAACAATATCTAGGCTATATATTCCTTATATTAGTCTAATATTTAAATAAACTTAATCTGCTTACCCTTGTTAATGGCTGACAATTTAGCTGATACAAAAAAACCAAAAAAACAGTTTGGTATATGATGTGATGTATCATTTTAGCAAAAATAACTTCATACAATTACGACCTATTAAAGAAGTGTTAAACAGTGGGTTTTATATACTCTATAACATACCCAATATATTTTACTTATGCATGGTGTTTGTTTTAACACTAGGTAATCAATTTCTCTTAAAATAAAAACTATGTCAATAATATTATTTTTGATATTTTCTAATGTGATATATTTCTTGATTTATCATATATTAATTACTTTTAGCTTCGATGCGAAGCGGAGAAAGTATTAATTTTACTATGATGTGTTTTTTTTTTTATGTCTGTTGCCACTTTTTCTCAGCTCTCACTGGACCGATTTCTTTCAAAAATACGTCAAAAGATCACAAATCGTATCTAGTTGAAGACATTACCCTTAAAAATTGAAAAAATTTCCCTCGTTCCCCGCAAATGGGGGAAATATCCAAAAAAATTACANTTCGTTTCTCGTAAACGGGGGAAATCAACCAAAAAATTACAAATTTAAAAATCGCTAATTTTCGAAATTTTTTCACTTTTTTTTCTTAAAACTTCCATAACTTTTTGAAAAATCAACAAATCAACATAATTTTTTTTTATACTAAAACCTTAGATATTTACCTTTCATTTGATATCATTTTTTTGAAAATCTATCACTTAACCTGCTCATTGGGGGGGATTTAAAATAGCAACTTTTTTACAAAAACTAACTTTTTCAACTTAATTTTTGAAAATGTTCCGAAAATATTGCGTCCTTCAAACATATATCAAATTAAAGCTTATTTTATGTACTACAAAATGAAAAAAAAAAATTTGTCCCGACACTTTTACTTCTAAATTTAAACGGCTGCCGTAGTTAAAAAAACACTATTTTTGTGTTAAAATTTTCGATTTTCCGATTTTAAATTTTCAACTTATAAATGCTATAACTTTTTGAAAAATGTATATATCAGCACAATTTTTTTTTTCTAAATACATTATAAGTACATCTTTCATTTGACATACTTTTTATTAAAATTGGACAATTTCCCCTTATATAGGGGGCGTTCAAAACTTAAAATATTGTAAAAAACATAGATCTTTTTCAACTGAACTTTTGAAAATGTTCCGGAAATACTGCGTCCTTTAAACATATATCAAATCAAAGGTTATGTTATATACTATCAAATGAAAAAAAAAAATTTGTCCCGACATCTTATCTTCTATGTGCAAATGGCTGTCGAAAATTTAAAAAAAAATGTAATGTTTGCGATAAAAATTACATTTTATCGGGATGTTTTTTGTACTTAAAACTGCCATAACTTTTTCAAAAATGAACAAATAAAAATAATATTTTTTTGTATTGAAACCTTAGATATTTCCCTTTCATTTGATATAATTTTTTTTGAAAATCTAACACTTATTCTGCTCACTGGGGGGATTTAAAATAGCAACTTTTTTACAAAAAATAACTTTTTCAACTTAATTTTTGAAAATGTTCCGGAAATACTGCGTCCTTTAAACATATATCAAATCAAAGGTTATGTTATATACTATCAAATGAAAAAAAAAAATTTGTCCCGACGACCTATCTTCTATGCGCAAATGGTTGTCGAAAATTAAAACAAAAAGGAATGTAATGTTTGCGATAAAAATTACCTTTTATCGGAATGTTTTTTGTACTTAAAACTTCCATAACTTTTTCAAAAATGAACAAATAAAAATAATATTTTTTTGTATTGAAACCTTAGATATTTCCCTTTCATTTGATATAATTTTTTTTGAAAATCTAACACTTATTCTGCTCACTGGGATGATTTAAAATAGTAACTTTTTTACAAAAAATAACTTATTCAACTTAATTTTTGAAAATGTTCCAGAAATACTGCGTCCTTTAAACACATATCAAATTAAAACTTATTTTATGTACTACAAAATGAAAAAAAAAAATTTGTCCCGACGACCTATCTTCTATGCGCAAATGGCTATTATTTCAAAAATATGCTATTTTAACAAATTTTTTTTAGCTTCGATGCGAAGCGGAGAAGGTATTAATTTTACTATGATGTGTTTTTTTTTTTT
>NW_026099572.1:19092358-19142327 GCF_025091365.1 Daktulosphaira vitifoliae | reverse complement strand
ATTTTTTTCTATTTAATAATATTTATTTCAAACTTGCAAGTTGAGTTAAAAGTTATGGTAATAAATTCATTTTTTTTTTATTAAAACTTTCACTTTAAAGAACAAAAAGAAGTAGGTTCAAAATGATTACTTTTAACATATTAAAAATCAATAATAATTTGAAAATAATTAATTATAAAAATTATATAATATATAATTAAAATAATTACTAATCTGGATATAATTAAGGAAATAGGAGTTGATGTTGGGTTGGGTTGGTTACATTTTTAACTTTATAATGCTATAACTCATTGAAAAGTGTACGAATCAACACAATTTTTTTATGAGAAATAATATTTTTTAATAATCCCTTTTTCATTCGACATACTTTATCTTAATCAGGGTATTAATAAGAAACTAGCAGATAATGTAGCTTTTGTAATTATCCACCAATTTCTTAGAATTAAACACTATCTACTGATTTGCATCGAAGCGTTTCTTATGATAGTGATTTTAATCACTGTCAGATTAAATCTATACTGGACCCAACTATGCAACATCCCCACTATGCCGCGACCCCACTGTGCTGGGTTTTTTTTAATTAAACATTATATACAGATTTGCATTGAAGCGTTTTTAATGATAGTGATTTTAATCACTGTCAGATATCATCTATACTGGACCCTACTATGCCACGACCCCACTGTGCTACCGTTTTTTTTTTTTATGTCTGTTGCCACTTTTTCTCAGCTCTCACTGAACTGATTTCTTTCAACAATACGTCAAAATATCACAAATCGTATCTAGTTGAAGACATTACCCTCAAAAATTGAACAAATTTCGTTCGTTCCCCTAAATTGGGGAAATCTCCAAAAAAATTACAAATTTAAAAATCGTTCATTTTCTTTTTAAAACTGCCATAACTTTTTCAAAATTGAACAAATCAATATAATTTTCTTTTATACTAAAACCTTAGATATTTCCCTTTTATTTGATATCATTTTTTTGAAAATCTAACACGTACTCTGCTCATTGGGGGGGATTTAATATAGCAACATTTTTACAAAAACTAACTTTTTCAACTTAATTTTTGAAAATGTTCGGGAAATACTGCGTTATTTAAACATATGTCAAATTAAAGCTTATGTCATGTACAATAAAATTTTAAAAAAAATTTGTCCCGACAACCTATCTTTTATGCGCAAATGGCTACCGTATTAAAAATATGCTATTTTTGTGTTAAAATCGTGGGTTTTGTATTTTATATTATTTTAAAATATCTTATAAAGGCAATACACTGACTTTCATGAATATTTTATAATTTAATTGACAAATAATAAAGTTCATAAGACATAAGAAATTAAACTTTTTTTAATTTTTTAAAGTCGAAAAAGTAATTTATAAATTTAAGTCAGCTTAAATAACCAATTTTATTACGAGCGAGAACAACCAATAGTTGCCAAGTCGGTAACACTTGAATTTTTCATGCTTACGGTACGAGGTTCAAATCCGACTGTTGCTATTAATATTTTGCATTTTTTTGAGTTAGACTAATATTTTCAAATCATTTGATATTTATCTCATTTAGAATCAATAACTTCAATAAATTTAAAGGATCCTATCACTGTAGTCTCCCCTTGAGAAGAAATTTATATTCATGTTAATATTATTTTACTATGTGATTCTTTTTGTGGCTACGATTTATTTTGCTAACCCTCACTAGACCTAATTTTTTCAATGATACGTCAAATGATTCATTTAAGTTTATGATATTTAAGTTAATGATTAGTTTCAGTTATTACTCTTAAAAATCGAAAAAATATTCCTTATTCAAATAAAAAGTAGCTTAACCAGCTTTTTTCATACACACAATTAAAATCATTTATTTCTAATATTCTTAAAGTATTTATTGTCGAATTAGATTTGATATGATAAAAGTATTCAACTACAAAAGTAAATCATTTTTACTTTGTAATTTATTAAATTTTAACTCCATTTGTGTGTGCTACTACCAGTCTATAATTTTTTTGTAACATGTTGCTATATAAATCATACATTTTAAAAAAATATGATTTTTAGTTTCACCTGAGTTTAATGATGGATTATTGCAATTATAATCAAATTTTATAATACACTCAATTGAGTAATCTTTTTGACAACTTTTTTATTATTATTATTTTTTGATATATAATCATTAAAATTAATTAAATTCTGAATATTTCCATTGTAGAATCTTTTTAAACATTAAAAGTTAATTTGAAATGATTACTATAATTTTTATTTAAGTGATCTATTATGATAAAAATGTAAATAATATTGAGGTTTTCTGATAAATTTTCCTTAATTAGATATTATGAAATTCGCTGACCCCATATTATTCTTAACAATTCCATTTTTACTATTTAATGATGTCAATTTTAAACATGCAAATTGAGCTAAAATTTATGGTAATAAATTCATTTTTTAGCTTCGATGCGAAGCGGAGAAGGTATTAATTTTACTATGATGTCTTTTTTTTTTTTTTTTTTTTTTTTTTCTGTTGCCCCTTTTTTTTTATGTATACATTTGATTAATAAAAACACAACAATTTATCATAAACTTAATTAGTCGAGAAATAAAAAAATATTTTGAGAATTTTATATTTGGTATATTTTGTTCAATTTATTCATCTTGAAGAATTAGCTTCATTGCTAAGTTAAAAAGGTATAATGGTTTTGTAATGATATGTGTTTTTTTATGCCTGTTTTTAAAAATTCTCAGCTCTTATTNAAATCGCTAATTTTCGAAATTTTTTCACTTTTTTTTCTTAAAACTTCCATTACTTTTTGAAAAATCAACAAATCAACATAATTTTTTTTTATACTAAAACCTTAGATGTCTACCTTTCATTTGATATCATTTTTTTTGAAAATCTATCACTTAACCTGCTCATTGGGGGGGATTTAAAATGGCAACTTTTTTACAAAAATGAACATTTTCAACTTAATTTTTGAAAATGTTCCGGAAATACTGCGTCCTTTAAACATATATCAAATTAAAGTTTATTTTATGTACTATAAAATAAAAAAAAAAAATTTGTCCCGACACTTTTTTTTCTACATTTAAACGGCTACTGTAGTTAAAAAAACACTATTTTTGTGTTAAAATTTTCGATTTTCGATTTTAAATTTTCAACTTAAAAATGCTATAACTTTTTGAAAAATGTATATATCAGCACACATTTTTTTTTTCTAAATACTTTATAAGTATATCTTTCATTTGACATACTTTTTATTAAAATTAGACAATTTGCCCTTATATAGGGGGCGTTCAAAACTTAAAATATTGTAAAAAACATAGATCTTTTTCAATTGAACTTTTGAAAATGTTCCGGAAATACTGCGTCCTTTAAACATATATCAAATCAAAGGTTATGTTATATACTATCAAATGAAAAAAAAAAATTTGTCCCGACATCTTATCTTCTATGTGCAAATGGCTGTCGAAAATTTAAAAAAAAATGTAATGTTTGCGATAAAAATTACATTTTATCGGGATGTTTTTTGTACTTAAAACTGCCATAACTTTTTCAAAAATGAACAAATAAAAATAATATTTTTTTGTATTGAAACCTTAGATATTTCCCTTTCATTTGATATAATTTTTTTTGAAAATCTAACACTTATTCTGCTCATTGAGGGGATATAAAATAGTAACTTTTTTACAAAAAATAACTTTTTCAACTTAATTTTTGAAAATGTTCCGGAAATACTGCGTCCTTTAAACATATATAAAATTAAAGCTTATTTTATGTACTACAAAATGAAAAAAAAAAATTTGTCCCGACGACCTATCTTCTATACGCAAATAGCTACCATATTCAAAAATATACTATTTTTGTATGATAATTATGGGTTTTGTATTTTATTTTAATAGAAGTTAATGTTGATTTTACAATTATCCATCAATTTTTTTAAATTAAACAGTATCTACAGATTTGCATCGAAGCGTTTCTTATGATAGTGATTTTAATCACTGTCAGATTAAATCTATACTGGACCCTACTATGCAATGTCTCCACTATGCCGCGACCNTTAATTCTATACTGAACCCAACTATGCAATGTCTCCACTATGCCGCTACCCCACTGTGCTACCGTTTTTTTTTATTATAAACTTTCATTTTAAAGGACAAATATAAGTAGGTTAAAAATGATTACTTTTAACATATTAAAAATCAAAATCAATAATAATTTGAAATCAATTAATCAAAAGAATTAGACAATATATAATTAAGTGACCTCACTGTGCTGGGGTTTTATATCTTCGATGCAAAGCTGAGAAGGTATTAATTTTACTATGATTTATTATTTTTTTGTGTGTCTGTGAACGCTCAATCTCAGTTCTTGTTGGACCGATTTTGATGAACAATATGTCAAGAGATCACAATTCATATCTAGTCGAAGACATTATCCTCAAAAATTGAAAAAATCCCCTCGTTTCTCGTAAATGGGGGAAATCAACCAAAAAATTACAAATTTAAAAATCGCTAATTTTTTACATTTTTTTTACTTAAAACTGCCACAACTTTTTTAAAAATGACCAAATCAATATAAATTTTTTTTTATAAATACCTTAGGAATTTACTTATCATTTGTATATTTTTGTCAACAATTGACTCTTTACCAGACCATAGAAAGGATTTTAAAATGGCAACTTTTTTACAAAAAATTAATTTTTTGAATTTAATAAAACTTATGTAATAAACTTTAATTTGAAAAAAAAAATTTATTTCATGGTAAAAATGACTACCGTATGCAAAAATATGCTATTTTTGTGAAAAAAATCTTGATATATTTTACATTTTTTAACTTTATTTTGCTATAACTTTTAAAAAAATGCATAAATCAATTCTATTCTTGAATTTAATGATAAATACTTTATATATACCTCTTTCATTCGACGTAATTTTTAAAATCGGATCATATCTCTTAATACAAGGGGGTCAAAACTTTAAACATGCGTACTGAAACTAGGACATTTTCAATTTAATCTTTGAAAGTGTTCCGGTAATACTGAAACTATTATATATATATATATATATATCTTAAATTAAAGCTTATATAATGTACTTTAATTTGAAAAAAAAACTGACCTCTGGACTTGTCTACGTGGTGAAAATAGATACCGTATTCAAAAATAGCATATTTTTGTGTTAAAATTCTGGGTTTTGTATTTTATTTTATTTTAAAATGCCTTACAATGGGAGTACACAGATTTTCATAAATGTTACATAAATTTGCGACGTAGGGTTGCCGAGTCTGTAACGCTTGTGTCTTACGCGCTTGTGGCAAGGCATTTTTTTTTTAAATACTTTTTAAGTTAGAAAAAATGTTCAACTCATTTCATTATTATTTCATTAAGATTCAATATCTTCAATGAAGATCAAAGATCCCATCACTGTAGTCGCCCATCGTGAGAAGAAGTTTCTTATTCATATTACAATTATTTTACTATATGGTTTTTTTTTTAGACTATAATTTATTTTCTCAGTTATCACTTGATCTACTTTTTTCAACAATGCGTTAAATACGTTACAATTCGTATCTAGTTGAAGATATTACCCTCAAAAATTGAAAAAAAAAATTCTAATTTATCAATAAATTTAACAGTTACTTACCCCATGTTCTCTATATAGACAATTAAAATCATTCACTTCTAATATTTTTAAAGTATTTAATGTCGAATTTGATATGATAAAAGAAATCAACTACAAAAGTAAATAATTTTACTTTGTATAATATTAATTTTTTTACTCTATTTGTGTGTGCTATTACGAGTCTATAATATTCCAATTTTTTTGATAACATATTGCTATATAAATAATTTCTAAAAAAAATGATTGTTAGTTTTTCCTGAATTACAATGGATTTTACAATTATAATGAAAATATATAATACACTCTATTAAGTATATCTTTTTTATAATTTTATAATTTCTATAATTTAAAATTTTACTCAGTTATTAAATACTTGTTAAATTATTTACTTAATTGAAAATCTTTTCTTGCTCTGACGGACAATTCCTCATAGTAGAACAATCGTTAAGACGACGTTTTTTAAATAGTGTAGTACACTACCAAAATTTTATTTTGACATAGGTCACATTTTCCAAAACATTATCAAAAATTGAGTTGAACATTTCTTTTTACATGCATGGATGGTCTTTTTTAAACCTATCCTATTTTTAGAATTTTTAACGGATTTTTAGAAATAGCATACCAAAAGAAAGTTTATCGTCTCTAGTATACTTCATTTGTTTTTAATTAAATAAATAAAAAAAATAATTTAACTTATATTATTTTTGTAATCCAAAAGCCTAAGAATTATTTAAAAAATAAAGTGCAAAATATTTATTGAATCAAAAGTTAAAATTTAATAGAACATGCAATAGCCCTCCGTTTGTATAATATACACATTGAAATTATTAAATGTATACATTTGATGAAAATTTTGAATCCCTCTCTGTGAGCAGCTAAAGGGTCAAATTTATAAAAAAAAATATATGAAATAATAGGTAAAAGCATCATGCATCTATAAAAAAAAATTACATTGATTTGGTCATTTTTAAAAAAAGTCTTAAGTAAAAAAACTTGAAAAAATTTCAAAAATTAGCGATTTTTGTAATTTTTTTGGAGATCTCCCTAATTAAGGGGAACGAGGGAGATTTTTTTTAATTTTTTAGGGCAATGTCTTCGATTAGATACTATTTGTGATCTTTTGACGTATCGTTGAAAGAAATAGGCTCGGTGAAAGCTGAGAAAAAATGGTAATAGACAAAAAAAAAAACACATGGTAAAATTAATACCTTCTCAGCTTCGCATCGAATTAAAACACTAGATATAACGTACCTGTTAAGGATTTCTAACAAAGAATATCTAATATATTTAATAAGATAATATAGAATAAATATTCAGTTTATCGAATAGTAAGTACCTTTTTGTTATTTATGTACCATACAAGTTGCGGTTGAAGTGGTAATGCATGATTTAGCGTACAATTAGCATTGACTATTTCTCCGACAATATATTCGGATTGAAGACCACTTATTTGTGGACTTTCAGGTAGCGCTGTAAAGTAAATTAACAAATAAAATTATTTAGAAATATAAAATAGTTAAAAGCAGAAGTAAAAAAAATACATAAGGCTACTTTAAGTTCAATTTAACTACGGCTTATAACTAACCGACAGTCAACATATCTCTTTCTTGAGCAACAGTTTGAAACGACGGTGCTTCCGCTGATACTTCACATCTATAAGAACCGCTGCTCGACAACTGTAAGGAGTCTAGTACAACTTCATTAGAATTTGATTTATCAATCTAAATCATTAAACAAAATTAAAATTTATCAAGACGTATCGTTAACCGTTATGACTTTGAGTTAGACAACAATGATATTATTTAGCCTAATCATCACGCCGGTTTAAAAATAAAACTAAATACTTCATAAAATATTCTGATTAAAATATTTGATAAAACGAACTTATTTAGCGTCTTTATAATTCAATCAATGTACTTCACTTTTATTAGAAAAAAAAATTGAAATAAATATTATAATTTTTATTAATTATAAAATCTTCAAAAATGTTAAGTGTTATAACGTTTAATTGATTGATTAGATTTTGGAAAAAACATATTGTTTATTCAACCTTTAGATTCCTTTAATTAAAACTTATTCTCTATGTAGCTAAGAATATTGGTTAAAAAACCAAATATACATTTTAAAATTAAGTTGGATTAAAAGTCCAAGTTTGCATTTTTCCAAATGGTAGTTCAATCTTCTCTTAATAATGTAAGAAGTTTATTAACAATATCTATTCGACAACTAAAATAGAAACGTTGATTTGTTACAAGTTTTTTTCCGAGTACTATCGATATCACGATAATAATAGACTATAATATAGTATATATTATATGCTGCACCGTTTATCAAACTTTAAAATCGACCAATATTGTTAAGTATTTATCAAATTTTAATACGAAAAAAAATATTCTCAAGTGAAATAAGACTCTGTACTGTGTTGTCGGCAACATACAACTTTTAAAATAACAAATTTATCAGTTTATATATCTTATACGGATAGTGTGAGATATATTGTTATGTGTATGTATAGTTTGAAACGTACACTGCACATACACTTTGTAATCTATTTGAGTAATTAAAAATAAACATCTATGTTTACTGATCTTTGAACATTCAAGTGTAGCATTCACTTCTTAAGTTATTGTAATTATTATCCAACTACAAAGTGCTCTTTGCGCAGAACGAAATATTGTAGGATGTATTTTCCAAGAACTATCTCAATAAAATTCTGAAGTTATTATTAAAATACAAACTATTCTAAATGCCATTATTCATTTGTAAATGCTATTAATAAAAGTGTTATTAAAAAGCTACTAACCTTTATGTGGGCATAGTATTAAAAACATATTACCATAACTTTATATTTTAATTGTATTCACTTAAGCTGTAGCGAAATTTACTAGAATCGAGGACACTGTTTGCCAAAACAAATTTACAAGGTAAGAAGACCAATATGTTTTCTTGATTTTGCATAGCTTAATATTATGCAAAGTCAAGCAAACATCAAATTACTTAATAGTTTAAACAATTATTAGATTTGTCAAGAATTATTATTTATTTTAAGCTTACTTTATTTTATTATTAAGTGACATAATTTAATATGAAATGAGTCAATTAGTTTTCGCACATATTCTTGCGTCAAAGTTAAGTTATTTGAATATTAAACAGTTTACGTTAATGCTAATGCACGCTTGAGTTTTCTGTCAAATGAGATAAAATGTGAACGCTTCGCTTTTTGTTTAAAATCAATTATATAAATGAATTCGAGATATATGACTTAAGTTATTTTATAGAAAAAGATAGTATTCTGTAAGATAGTTGTATATTTTTTATGACTAGTTTATAGTTTATAGTTTTAAGGTACACGTATTATGTATGCGAAACACAATTAAAATAATAATTAATTATTAATGTAATATAATAGAATACGAAAATACAAATGACATAAATATCCCGAGAAAAATTGCAATATTTCATTAAGTTTCTAAATGAAATAGCTAGTAAAAAAATGTTCGTTATTCAGAAGACGACAAATGATAATGAAGATTCGGATATAAGATTCAACAAGCACCGGATAAAACATACTATACAATATATTGAATAACAAGGTAGTCACCGTCACTAACCCGTTCTTTAGCGGGGTCCATGTTCTAACACAATGACTTCCAACAACGTCTACGATGACAAATTTCTATCAAACTATTAAAGACTGCGATGTTAGACTGTTGGTTTTAAAATTTAAACCATTAATCATTATGTTTGTATTGTAATAACTAGTTACCGAATAGAGATTATACCGGCGCGTTAATAATTCCTCCTACACGATTATGATATGCCAATAAATACTCAACTTTGGCTTTAGTTTACGAGGAGTTTATCGTTTTATAATATCCGCCGGCTTCCGAGTTGATTTCGACACAGTGAATCGCACTCGGAAACAAAATAACTTGACGCAATCGCCGAGTGTTCAGTGACGCTGCTCATATAACTGTATATTAGACGAGTAAAACAATGATACGATACAGTAAATCAGCCGAGAATGTCCGGCCGTGTGCGTGTATAGGACGCGTGTATTTCTAACTGTGATCCTCGAAATTGCACCACAAGGGTTTTATGAGGATATAAAGTCAAATGTAATTACGAAGGAGCAAACCGAATATTGCCACCGACAATTTCCGTTCCAGTTTATTATTCCAATATACTGTCGTCTTTATTTCAGCGTTTTTAATGTGCGTACGATCGCAGCCGTTGTCTCGATAAAAAGCGCCCATACAAATCACGGCGTTTTGCTGTAAACTAGTACACAATACTGCGCGTACCTGAGTCGTACGGGGGGCGGGGGGAACTCGTTATTGTACAGAAAATAACCGAACGAACCTTTTCGATTAACGCGTTCGGCGGAGTAATGTGAAATAATGTGCCGGCACTCCAAGTATCATTGGACGTGCCATCAAACGCGTAGACGTGTCCCTGGGAGGGTAATAACGCAATGTAAATAATGCCGACGTCTCAATAATACACCTCTACACATATTATGCATTTCTTAGCGAACACTAGGCAAATTGTACACACCGAGTGAATTTGTCATCGTCTTGGCTCGCGGATATAACAGCAACAGCATAAGGAGACACGTTTGTGGCGTACGAGGTCATTTTACAGTGTCGTAACAAATGACATACACACACACACTCGATCATATACATAAACCGATGCGGGAAATCGTCCAACGATGATGATGATATTTACATTTACTTCGGACCCCGCCGAATAGGTATAAAAATATTCCGTCTGAATATTTCATTACTACACCACCGAACGGCAACCCTAAGTAATTTGTCGTTTTACCTCATATACGCTAAGCCATTACTGCGCACACACTCACACAAGCACACATTTCATTCCTTGGAGGACTCACCGACAATATATATTCGTATTTCCTAAGCGCGACTACCGTAATAAAATATTTCGGAATTTCATCCAAGAAAGCCGCTCCTAATGCTCTTAAAGTATGGCACGAGGGTAAAATGTTTTTTCACCTGAATTCTGCAGCCTCTAACAATATATACACTGCAATTTCATAGGCATCAATCAGCCGTCGTCTGTTCATCAGGACCGTGTACCTGACTCGGAGTACGAGCAAAAAGCCTTTTGTTTAACAATTTTATATATAATTTTTTGTTCTAATTCAAAGTTTGCACGGTGTTGCAGTGATTTGCAAACAATAACTGCAAATATTCTTCAAATGAACTTATGGAATGTTTATTGTCCGAACGTGCGTTAGGATTTCATCTATCAGGGAAACGATTTAACTCGTCTAAATCTATTATTATTTATAACAAAAGTATAGATATACTAAAACATATTTCCAACAGTAAAGTCTAATAAAAAATATTTTAATTAAGTGTTACTACAATGTTTTTTTTTTATAAAAAAAAAATATATATTTAACAAATTCCAATTTTTTTTCTACCATTTTTAACTACTTCGACAACACTTTTACGGTGGTAACATAATAACACTGTATCTCATTTCAATATTCTATCTTTAATGAAGTGTGAATATTGTATAATAAATCGTTCATTGTAATCGTTGTTAATGAGTACGGGATAATAATAATCCTAAATATCAAATACCAGATAGTCATCCTAAATTACACTGTAGCTAAGTCAACGTCATACCATACTGCTGTACCGAATTTTAATAAAATATCTCGTTTATTGTATAAATTTATATAGTATATTACATAGAAATCTGGACAATTATACGGCAACATAATAAACATACAACAAATGTTACATACACCACAAACTCTTTCAGTACATATACATACGGTTATAATACAACGAGAACAGTTACTTTATTTATCAGTACGGTTTAGTTATTGAACCTATCATATTATGATAGGTTCAATTTTAAATTAAAAAACAGAATAAGTATCATTTGAAACATATACGTAAAAAACATAGTAGATCATCCGTCTAAAGTCAAAAGTTTTCATAAAAGGTCATTAATATAATACAAATGACATTTAATGAAAATACTTACTTCTTCAACTATGCGGAGAATACTTGACAAATAAAAATTCAATATTGCTAAAGTCATTAAATAAACGTCTCGCAGAGAATTGAACAGAAATAGCTAACGAAAGTGAAACTTCTCCTAATACCGTTTGATTTGTTTTAGTTCTTACTTAATAAACGGCCAAACTTAACCTCGCGATGACCAAATATATGTTTAAGCATTAAAATGTAATTATTTAAGATTCTAGGGGAATTGTCATTTTAAAGTTCTACTTAGAGTTGTTAAAAACTGTTTAAAACGTTTAAAATATCCATTAATATTCCCGCTGTAATTTTTTTAATTTTTTGTGTTAAAATACATTTAAAATATTTTTCTAAACAATGTAAATTTAAAACGTAACAACCCTACTTTTACTAGCCTACAGATTAAAATTCAAAACAAAATGTTTTCACGGTGGAATTTATCAAATTTTATTGTTCTTTCAAATAACAGACTTCAGATATTATTTGGTATTTTTAAAATTTTATATTTTATACACGCATTATCTACAGTAATATTTTCTGTACAAAAATTTCCTCGAATTTCACTACTATGCTTAATGATTTTTTTTAATACATCCTAAACAATGCAATTTTTTTATGGTTTGAAAATATAAAATAAAAAAATTTTCTCCTTGTATTTAAGATATTAGACTTAAATTCATGTCTCCAAAGAAATGTATTGCTTGTAGATAATCATTATCTATTTAAATGAAATACGACCACATAAACTGTACAATTCTATAATAAATTAATCTTCATACAAAACAGAAAGTACAATATATTAAAAGCAACAGGTTAGAAACAACCATAATGCTCGTTGAAATCATGTAAATACTTTCATTGTCGAATACAAAAACAAAATTATTCATTTAAAGTATTAATTTAGTATTTTTATATCGCAAAATAAACTATAATTGATTATAAAGAATTTTTCAACTTTAAAATAACTGTATCACATGGTGAAATTTTTTTACATAAAAGAATTAACTAAAAAAAAATGTTTACAGCAATAGATTAATCTAGTTTTTCCATTAAATACCATAATTTATAACCATTAAATAAAAAGTTAGAGAACTCAACGTCAAACTGATGATTAAAGCCAAAAAAATATTGCATGAGTAAAATACTCACACAATATGTGTGGAACGACAAATTATATTTTGAGAAATTTAGCAGGAAAACACAGAGTCATTTAAGCATATTTAATTTTTTTTTAATTTCATCTAATAGAATGCTTTTTTTCTATAAGCATTTAATATTAATGCTTGTAAGGATACCCAAAGTACATTCTGCTAATTAAATTATAAATATTACAAATTAAAAATATTATTTCCAGGGAAAGTATATTATGTATAGTATACATAATATAATATTACATATAAATATATATAAAGTATACATTGTATGCTTTAGTTTATTGTTTTATCTTACTATAATGAATTTTTATTTTTTTATTCAATATCGCCTAGAATGTTTTGTGAATATAAATGAATTTTTAAATCGTTTAGGTAATAATAAATTTGTTATAAAATAAAAAAAAAAATAGGTAATTATTATCCATTATTGTAGTTTATCTTAGTAATTTATTTTTTATTTAAGCTTATAATGTAATATTTTGATTAATTTTAACACTTACTTAATATATTAATAATCATTTAAAGGTGGAATTAATTATATATAGTTTTCTAAATTTTAGGGGGCTAATTTCATATTTAGGAGCTTAGCCCCTTAAGTTTAATTCTGTCTATCACTTGCAATCTCTATGGCATTTTAAAAACTAAATTATAGTTTAAATTAATTAAAGCTTATTGGGGCTAAGTGATCAAGTACAAGAATTTAAAAAAAAAACTATTAATTTTTCCCATAAGAAAATATTGACAACAATGCGCAACTAGACTTATCCCACCAGACGATGAACAAAAAAAGATTAAACAATATTACACAATATATACTATATTTAAATTATAACAAAAAACATTTATTTTTTATATACTCACGTCTATGTGAATTCCCTTTTGTTCAAAAACTTGTATCTCTGGTTTACTTTTTGGAAGATATCTGAAAAATTCATCACCATCTTTGTACCATTTGACAGAATATAAAGTTTCACCTTCCAAATCATAGATGCAAGTCAATGTTGTGCTACTACCCAACAATGTATGGTTGTTAATTCGTACGTCTAACAATTTCAAGCCATCAACCAAACATCCTATAAGCAAAAATCAATTTTATTGGAATTTTCAAGTTTTTAATAGAATAAATTCATTAATTATAATTGTTTAATCTAACCATCCAATTATCAACCAGAAGCCTATAATGTAAGCTGGCGTTTATCAAAATACAAATCAAAATTCATTCTGGTGTATACTAGAAGATAAAAGTGTAGAGGTACCCTGTTGCCTTCGGTACTCTAAAATTTAGTTGGCAATGTAAAAAAAATATCTGTACAACGCAACGTTTACATTAATAATCAAGCACATATAATTTAAATTATACACATAAAATTTATTTGTTTAAGGGATAAACAAAAAAATACCTCTAAGTATACAGAAAATTTAATACAAATATATGTATATGCATTTTCAAGCTTCGGGCACAAGTAAATATGATTATTAAATAATGGAGTAAACTATCAATTAAAATAAATTTTTATACGTTCATTCGTACAAGAAATAAAACACAAGACAGACGTATAAAGAAAATACACATGCCTGTTTTCCTTAAACTTTTGATTAATTTTCAGAGTTCCCTTTATATAATTTTGCTACACAATACTACATTATTTGACTGCAGACCAATTACGCAAGTACGTTTTTGAGTGTACAGTTGGATCTTTTGATGAGAGTTTATTTCTATAGTAAGCTGATGTTCGAGTGTGTTTTCGAAGTTTTATTTGATGTCTTAATTTTGAGCCAATCAACACTCAACAGCTGCCATCTTCAGTTACACGCATCTCATTCATTTGTTGTAAGTGAGTCAAGAGTTAGAATATACACGTAAATAATTGAAATTTTAACAATTATATGTAGACAAACATATTTGCTTATTAATATTACAGCAATTAAAATATTTTAAGTTAAATTTGGTTATCTTAATATTTCTGAATCGAATATAAGGATCATATGTTTTTTCAAATCAAAATAATTTGATCATTAGATGTACACTATAAACAACCTGATAGAGACAAACAAATAAGGACATGTTGTTAAATGTTTCATTAACGAGCAAAGCCCGTGGCAGATATATTTACACTCTGAGGGGATCGTAAACAAAAAATTATGCCTTTCAAATTTTATGATTTAATTATTTTTATTTTATATCCTGTCACTTCTGTTTAGAAACGCCACTATAGTACGTGCAATTGTATGGTTGATAATGAGTTTCAGGTAGTTTTGTTAGTATCCAAAACATGACCACTGATTTAAATGTATCTTACTCTCATTTAATTAGAATATTTAATACCTATTGGTTAAAACTATGTAGGCACAAACGGATTGACGAAAATATTCGGAGCGATATGATGACTAGGAACTTAACCGGTATCCTGATGATCTAACCTACCGCTATACTAAATTTTTAATTTCAGCTTTTTTTCACGTTAAAATAAATTAAATCATAATGATGAAGTAGAACGTTGAATTCATTGATCAAAGGGTTTCGATGTCTTCTCTTTATTTTTATTTAATATGAAAACTATTTGAAATTATTAACCTAATTATTGAAAATTTGTTTGCAAATGAATAAGTGTGAATAACATTGAAATAAAAACACTTTTTGTGTTATCTTTTTTAGAAGAATTTTAGGCAAAAAGTTTGATTGTGTAAAATAATACAAACTAATTTAGTCCTTTTAAGTTTGTATTTGAGTATTTAAAATTAAGTTTGGATTATATCTTGTTCCTTTTTTATGTTCTATAATTGTATTCGCTTGACTAAATAGTTTCTATTTTAAATTACACATATAGGTTTAAAAACGTTGTTTTTAATTTTTTTTTTTTTACTATTCATTATAAATATGTAAAAATAATTTTTTTTTCTAATTGAAAAAATGTGTACTGTACAATTATTTAAAAAATATAAAAACATTAAACATTGAAACTAAATTTTAATACAGTAGAAATTTACCAATAATGAGGGTAAGTGACAATGAAACTATTTGATGCCTCTAATTCTAATAGAACGAGTTATATTATTATATTAAACATAATTTAAAAATAATAATAATACATTTTTCCATGAGTTCTAATTTAAGGTTTTAAATTTATGCTATTTGATGGTAATTTTGCTTTTAAAATGGCTCTGGAATTGTCAGACACCCATTTAAAATAAAAATATGCCAATAACTGTTCATACAAATTCGAATTTTTTAAATAATTAAAGAAAACATAATATATTTAGTATAATTATTCTAATTTCTAATAGATTATTAATATTTTACAACTAGCGTTTATCAACTGAAAAGTCCATTTCTAAAAATTACTATGTCGTAATGAAACCGATAAAGTTCATTACTTCAAAGCTGTGTGAGCGGATACATTTTAATTTATTATACTTCTTTATCTAAAATTAACATTTTTACATTATTATTACTGTCCATAACATTAATGATACAGTGATTAATAAGAAAATCTAATTCTCTTTTTGAAAGGACGCGACTGGCTCATCTAATCACATTTTATAAACTTCCAAAAGTTTCAAAAACTGATTTGATGTATAAAAAATCATTTTTTATATTTATTTTTATATTCATATATTTAATAATAGATATGTATATTAAATATTAAGTATTTCCTTTTTTCATATTGTCATAGCGTACAAATATTTCAAAGCAATACAAATATATGATCAGTATTATAAAACTTTTTAACGTATTCCTGCACCTTAAATTATTAGATATTACTTTAAAAATACACCATTTCACATGAAAATTAAGTAAATCCATTTATAAAACTGATTGTGATTTGTTTTAAATCAAAATTGTAATAATAAAAACTAAACAGTGGTCGATAGCAAGTATAACAAATATTTAGTGAAAATTGATTGTTAATAATATTTAATTTTCCCATAAATTTTGCATTTCATGTATATTTATAGGACGTTTAGAACGTCAATGTTGTGTTTCGAATTTGCCATTGTTTGTTCTGTGTTTCGCTCTTAAAAATTACAAATTACATAAAAACATTGTTTGCACAAGTCCCTGAAAACGTTAAGCGAACATGAGGATTCTCTTGTGATTTTTCCACATGTAATTTAATTGTAAAGTGCTTCACACGTAGATCCAAATACGATTGGATTTTATATTTTCACTAACGCTATAAACTACGTGTATGGAATACTGATAAACTAAAAGTAACGGGAAACAACTAATATTTAGCCATAACCTTTGAGAAGTGGCAAAAATGGTAACTCAATTTTTATTACCCGGCGAATACTTCAAGAAGCAAAAAACGATAAGAAAAAACCACACTTTAATACATGTTTGGGTTCTTAATAAGTAGTCTATTTTTTCGACCAACAAATTAAAAAGGAAAGTTGTGCATTTCTAAAACTATCACTAATGTTTATTTACACCGCGAAGACATTCGGATCAATTAAACTAATAAAAACTAGGAAATGAAAATAACTAATTGGTTAATAAATCGTTAATGTTATGTAAAATTGTTTAACAAAAAAATACAACTTATTAAAGCTAGTATATTATAACTCTTTTAATAAAATATTGCGAACATGTTGTTTTAGCTATTGTCAAAGCTAACAAAATTTTACAATGTTAGTATGTAATTTTATGAGCTCCCTGGAAAACTCTAGGGACTATATCACCTAAAATAATTTGAACGCCATTCACTATTCACAATTTGATACTGACTTTTATTTGAAACATTTCTCATGATCTGAATTCTCTACTTAAATCTCTCTATTCTTTTTTCCCCATTTATTGTTTTTTTTAGATTACTCTAAATTATTATTATTGACAACTATAACACAAATATTGTAGAAACACAATGTAACTACAAAATAAATACAATTTTGTATAGGTATGTATTACAATGGTCTTGTATTTATTTTTCAACATTACTTGAACAAATGACTCACGATGTACGACATTTATTTCAAACCCTTCTCTTTTTATTATTATTAAATTCTAGATTTAATAGATCCTCGTTTATATATTTTATAGCAATATCACAATTTACCCATATACAGCTCAGTTGTATTATGGTATTATAAAAATCGTTTAACAAAATTACATGTACGAATAATTCGTAAAACTTATATTACACTTGCGCGTGTAAAAGAACAAAAGTAATTTTAAAGACTGGATGTAATAGCGTTAAATAATATTAAATTTAACACGAATGATGTGTTAAATTGTTTGAGAATAAGATTCGTTCTTATCGTGCATGTTTATAATTGATATTATTATATGAGTGTTAATTAATTTTGTCACATCTTTTAAATGAAATTTGGCTCATACAGAATTGTACTTCCTAAAACGCAATTTGAATTTATTGTAATATTACTAATAAAACAATAAATATTTTATGTTTATAAAGGTTTTACAGTAACTATGGCGACTAAAACAATAAAAAAATAAATAATGTAATATTAATTTATAATTTTTTGTCCACATATAATTTACAAAATAACGTAATATAAATAAAATTTATTTTAACAGAAACATGAACATTAACAGTAGAAAGTCAATCAAAGCAGACAACAAGAAAAAATTGACTGATACTTTATACTTTCCCATTTCAAAAAAAACCAAAAAAAATAATCCATTGCCGTTAATACAAAATTCACTCTTTGAAAAGAATACAGAAAAAGTAAATTATGAAAATATGAAAACGACAGATAAGTCAGTAGAATCAAAACAACAGAATAAGTACGCTTATAAGAAATATGATGAACAACAATTAGATATTGAAAAAAAACAAAAATTCCAAAATATTCAAGAAGAAATCGTCACTAGTGATAATTACTTGCAAGTACTTTATCGAAGGCTTCTAAAAGAATATCAATCGGATTTAGATGTTGAAAAACTGGCATTGACATTAAATGCGAGTTCCGTTGAAACTTTGGAAAAACGTGTACTCAATGCAATTCAAGTAAAAATTAAAGCAAATATTTCTATCGATATTGACAACAGCATTACTTTTATTCAATATATTTACAGAGTGACCCGTTTATCTGAACTCACTGAAATACTTGTTTAACAAATAAAGTATAAAAAAAAAATTTGTTTTTTTTTTAGATACATATATTTCTTGATTATAGAAGTTCGGACAAAAATTATCTAACGATAAAACTACTCACTTATTCCTTAGTTTTAAAATTTCCATGATTACGAAATATTGGCCCAAAATTCGTTATTAATTCGTCATTTTCTTAAATGAAATATGTACTATATGCTAATTAAATATGTATAGGTTGTCATTAAAAAAAAATGTTAACACTCCAATAAATTATAAGGGATGTTACAAAATAATTACTAACTGTGAAATCATGTAATTAAAAAAACCAAACTTTTTTAGCATATTGTATTTATTTTGCGAATAATTGAGTAGGTTATGATAAATAGATCACTCTGTATATAAATCATTACATTATGTAATTGTGCGAACATTCACTAATTAGCTAATCAACCACTTAGAAAAATAATTATTTTCTAAGCGATTATTTATCGATACTAATGATAAATGATACCTAATGATTCATTAGGTATAATTGATCTTTGAAAAAAAATTTTAAGTCCAAAGGTTTTTTATTTTACTAGTTGAAGGATTTGCTAGAAAAAGGATAAAGGTTTACTTTTGGGACAATTGAAAATATAAATCTTAAGTAAATCTTTTATTTAAAACTAGAAAAACTAATCCTCATGCATTGTTGTCAAGTAATAAAATTATTAACGCCATTGTGGACCTCCCTCTTTTTTGCAACAAACCTTTGAATTTCTTTTGTTTCTTTTAAAGCAATTTAAATAGATAATAAAATTATATAATAGGTAAGTTATAATTAACAAATAATATTTTACTTATGTATTTACGCTCGTTTATAAACCAATAAGATTATGTATAAATTTAGTATAATTTTACATAGACTACGCCTAGTAGTAGGTGAATAACAGTATATTCGAAATTTCAAAAGTGGTAGTCCTAAAATATTATCAGTGATCACTTAAACAAGATTATGATAGATAAGATACCTAATTGTTAATGTGTTCACTCTATAGTTGGTACGAAATTTATAATATTCATCTTCTGTTTATACTTATGAGCTTAAGCATTCTTCATGCATAAACAATACAAGTATACGAGCATAATAGCATTAGTAAAATTTAAAGTACTTAATATAAATTAAAATATTGAAGAATAAAATCTTTACTTTAAAAACGTTTTAATTTTTAACATTGTTATAATTCATTTTTATGAAAATCAAACGTAAAATCTAAAGGAAAATTATAACAAATATGGTAACTTTAAATGAGTTTATACAGGATGATTTTTTTATCATAACCCACTCAATTACTTACAGAATAATAATAATATAAAATTTTTTTTTTATTACTATCTTTAGTTACACATTATTCTTGAATTATTAACTATGTAATACTTTTTAAGTTCATCCCTTATGCCTGGTAAGGGTGTCAACTTTGTTTTTTTAAATGGTAACACATATTTTTAATTTAATAAAATGTTTGAGTTTTTAATTCAATAATAAATGGCATTTGAATTTTTAATAAAACTTAATTTGTTTATTAGATATAAACATTTAAAGTTTCAAATTTTTGAGTTAATATATAGGTATAATACACAAGGGATTACAAATACAGGTAGCTAATTGGTTTTTTATGACATCGATATTAGCAGGTACACAGCATTGTTATTATCAATGATAGTAAGGTACATTGTTGTGAGTTTATAAATACACTAACTGACAATACAAAAAGTATATCTATTGATAGTCATAATTGATAATAAACAATCCGTAACTGTGATAGCAATATCATAAAAAACCAATTAGCTGAATCGATGAAGCAAAATCATTAGATTGATTATTAATAACATGGAATATTAAAGAGAACAAAAATTATTTTTACGCATAGGTATACTTAATAAGTAAGTTAAAAATTCATTACAACTATATTCATAGTTAATGCTATAAATAGCACATAATTCAATAAATTAAACACATCAAAGCGGTTATGTAATTTACTAAAGACTATAAAATAATTTCATTTGTTTTTTTTTTAAGAAATGTTTAGAAGTATTTAAAATTTCTGTATAATATATTTTACTATAAAAATATACATTTTTTAAGGTATCGAAATTAAAAAAATAACCTTTGTAACTTTCTAAAATATCACGGAAAAAAGTGAAAAAGACGACGAAATTGAAGTCCTTGTCTAATAACGTTCCTAAGGTATTAAGGCCAAAATTTATATTTTTACCTCTCCTCATATTGAAAATAGGTCTTGCGTCAACAATAGAAAAAATATTACATACCTTTCTTATTTTCAATAAACTAATTAAATTGTGAAAATTCAATCTTTCTTTGCTATAGTCTTTTATTAGTGTTAAATTAATAATTCAACATTTATATTCTTTACGCTCAAACAAAGTTTCATATCAGTCTAAAAGGGAATTATATCTTAATAACTAATTGTTGGTTACGATTGAGAAGTTTGACAATTCCCAAATTTAACAAGACAGAAGTCATAACTAAATTAAATGACTTCTGTCACATACATAATGCAGACTATTACATTTATGGTTAATAATTATTAATGTCTATTTTAAAACAAGATAATTATTGTGAGATCAATATAAATAACTTATATGAAATTTAGGCGTGTGAGTTTTACTGTTCAATTATATGAGTCCAATTATTACCATCACTTTTTTTTTAGACTAAGAAAATATTTACAGTTAATGGGTATTATCCAATTATTACATCAGAATTTATAAAGAGAGGTTGGATTGAAAAAAGAGACCCGACTTATCGACCGCTGAATTATGAAATCTTTAATAGCGCTTCGAGTAAATAATTTATTCATTAATACACCTAAAGATCAAAGTTTATACAACATTAAAAACTCCCTTAAAAAAATTAATTCGTTAGAAAATAATAGTTATCCATTAGATATAACTATAGTGATTATATATTTATTATTTCAGCTAATAACGTTGTGTACATTACATCACCACCCTTACTAAAGATGGATCCAGTTGAAAAATTGACTTTTGATAAAATTGAAAACATACAAATATGGTCCATAATTAAGGATGCAACACCGAACTACATATTCACTACTAAATGGAGATCAGTGAATTGGAACTCTGTCAACGATAAAACTGTTCTCAGTCAAGTATTGGAATTGAGATTTTGCACTAAAGTATTACACATATAAAATATAGGTAATATTTAAAAAAATTATGAAATATTATTTAATTAAACTTGATGTGTAGCACGGATTGACAAATATTATTGAAAAAATAACAAAACAATACAAAGTTAACTATCCAAGATCTTACAATATAACAGATCGAGAAAAGTTAAACGAATTTATTAAAGACTATAGACTAACAGCGCTTATGAGTTCATTGAAAAGTATATTGGAGATGAGGTTAACAAAAAATCCTAAATTCAACCCTGATGGAACAGTTAGTTATAGATGATACAAATAATATATTTAATACATTTTTACTTGTAAATAATTTAACTAATCATTATAGCTATGATATTAAAATCATTTTTCTCTGTCCGTAATTTTGGTAAAAATGTGTAATAGATTCCATATGAAATGATTGACTTCATTGAACAGCGAAGTTGGGAATTTATAAACGCTCATCGTCTAAACAAAATAAATGAGATCCCGTGGTTAACAGTTGAACAAGAGGGTCGTTGGAAGCAATTTATGATTTGGTACACCAAATTATTGGAAGAAAATGGTACGATACGACTAACGAACTCATTTCAAATAAACGTAAGTGTATATGTAAACCTATTTAACTATATATTTGCGCGAAACGTTGTTCGAATGTTTTTCAGAATACTTATGAGCGGTTCACATATTTGGTCCAGAAACTGAGAACACATACTCTTCAGTTTGACATTGACGGAAGTAGAAACATATGGATAATTAAGCCGTCGTCCAGTTGTTCTGGCTATGACATTAAGTTAGAAAAAAATGTTGATAAAATCTCAAAATTAGCGTTACCTGCTAGTAAAATTCAACACTACACCATTCAAAAGTATATAGGTAAGAAGTGTTGATAAAAATGGTTCCGAGTTAAAATAAATAAATAATTCATTTATTTTTAAAAAATTATATCATCCAATCAAAATAATTTTGATAAGAAATTCCCTACAAAAAATCTACCTGTACGACTAATAACTAAATTTATATTACATATAATGACATAACGATCAAAACATGTAGAAAATCCGTTATTGATATTCAATGTGAAAATCGACTTGAGACAATACTTTTTAGTAACTAATTTCAATCAAAACAAGTTGTGGATGTACAAGTAAATTAAGCAAAATTTCTCAGTAATTATGTATTAAATAAATAATTATATTAACTTCAATCAGGGAAGGATATATACGGTTTTGTTCAAAAGAATATTCAATTACTGATTTGAGTGAAAATATTCACTTAAGTAACGTTCGGATTCAATCCAAGTATAGAAAGTATAGGGCTCAGTTTGTTCCAGAAGAATGCATGTGGAGCTTTGAACAATTTAAACAATACTTAGCTTCAACTAACAATGAAAATAAGTGGGATAATTTAATATACCCGAAAATGTGCGAAACACTTATATCAGTTTTTCAATACTCAAATATGACCGTTAGCAATCGATTTTCATTCCAACTATTGGGAGCTGACTTTGTACTGACAACATCTTTAGAGCCTTGGCTTATTGAAATAAATAGCAATCCAGGATTGAATCCAACCACAAGCATAATTTCAAAAATTGCAACAAGACTATTGAAAGATATCGTGAAAGGTTCATTAATGCAGTATTACAAATGTTTATTTTGCAACTAGAAGTAGGTTTAATATATGTTTTTTATTAGTTACAGTGGACAGAATGGTAAACCCCAATGCTAATACAGGACTTTTTGAAAATATTTTTACTAATTAACATAAAAAAAATTTTAATGGATAAATCAAAAATTTAATTACATTATTGGTCATTATAAAAACAATATGTTTTAGCTTAAAATTAAACCTTTAAAAAATAATAAAATAAACAACATTTTAACGAAACACATGTATGTCATTATAACATAAATAATTATTAAAACTCTATGATATTAAACTACGTTACATTATAATCTGATTAATGTCAATTTAATTAAATAAGCGAAATTACAATCATACTCAAGGTATTCTTTGTAAATTATGCCAACAAGTTAATTACCATATTCAGTTTTAAAATAAGTATATGAACGATAAAACTAAGTTTTAATCAGATTTTAATGAAATTTTATTTCGTATATGTATTACATTTTCAGTAATGTCAAATTGCTACTTTGAAGTACTACGAAACCAATATAATAAAACTAAACGTTAACTCTGTAACAAAAGTATAACTTACAAATTGTAAGTTTGTAATTTGTTCAAAAACTTACAATACTCAACAATTACTTTCATATTCAAAACTTATACAATAATATATTCAAATTTAGACATCTTTATTCTAGTTTAAATTAATTGTATTTTTATAATTACTGAATTTTTTTAATTTAATTAATCTGGAATTAGTCAAGAGAATTTTTACTAGCACAATATTTTATACTTCGTCGTCACTTGTCAGTTAAATAAATAATATCATTTAATTCAGTTTATTCACTTGATTTTGAAAAAAAAATCAGAATTATATTTTATTTTACTCATCTTTGATAATTACTCAGACTTGATTCTATTTAAGTGTTTTGTCATTAAAAAAAAAAAAAAGTGTACAAAAGCTACAATGGAAAATATAACTTTTCATTTAGTTTGCACAGACGATAATTTAATTACATAATACTGAACAGTTATCTATAAGAACATTAAACATTGTTATTATTGGAAGCGACAGGGTTTTTCTTACTTGTGTTCAGCAGACGACGGATTGTTTTAATTTCGTTCCTAATGGCTTTTAAATGGTAAAACCAGAAACTGAAAAACAAATCTCTTAATTTTTTTTATGAACATTGAGAGCTTGATTGCACTTTTCTGGGTTTCAGTTTTATACTAGCCAACACTACTCAATAATTATGAAAAACGAGTAATCAAATTCAACGACTGTAATTTTAGAATTATTTTTCCATTAAGTTTTTCTCAAGATTTTATATATATAAGCTAGCAATCCATTAAGGTTGTTACACGTTCGTCTCTATCCGACTATACGCTATGATATTTATAAAACGAAATTAAAAATAACGAACAATAAAATTGCATTGAAACACAGTAATAATGTTTGTGCATGACGACAGGGAATTATCGGATTCAATTAAACAAACAACAGTGCACAGTGTTTAACAATCAGTGTATACATTATTTAATAATAATTATTTAGTATTTTATCAATAATTGACGTGAATTTCGATTATCTATATTTTAGAGTAAACGTGCAGTAAAACCTACGTAATTTTCATTTAAAAACCAACTTGGTATTGGTTATAAAAAAGTAAACGCACTGAAGACATTCGAAAAATCTAATGAAATCGTGTCTGCTGCAATGACGATGGGAATGGTGCGCACAATACGGCGGTATACACGAAGCAGTTTTATTTAAAACTTTTTCAGAGCTATTCTTTATTCGAAATCTTTGACAGCGTGTCCCTTTGTATTTACGGCCTTTAGGAGTGACTTGGTTGTGATTTTAAGATTTCAAGGATAGCTCAGCGGCGTGTAAATCACAAAAACTTTGTAATCTTCAGCGGATAAATCATCACATCCGTAATCACTTTCATTTCACGCCAACCTAATGTATGGGACTACCTCCACACGCGTCGTTGTTACCTTTAAGTAACGTTAATTATTTCTGAACAAATAAAACATACATAGTGTCCCATGTTCGTTTCATTACCCTCGCCCGTGACGTGCGTTTGGATCCTGATCTCGATGAAATTACAAGATTCGCTAAGGAAATTTGGTTAGATCTCGTTGGAAACCCGATCAGTGAACCGCAACAAAAGAAAAGGATTAAATTACACATGAAACCATCAAAGACATATTTTTATCCAGAGTTTTATTAGTGTGTAGAAATCAGTGAACACGGTGTCCTCGCGAATTGGATTGTAGTCGCATTAGATTTGGTATTTTATTTTTCTCTCGACAATACAAAGAATAAATACACTGCACTCAAAATACGCAGATGATTGGCAAATTGGATATTCTCCATAAAGTTTGCTGACTCTGTTTTTTTAAACCCCGTCCACGTCACCCGGGATATAAAGTTGTACGCATTTGTATATTATACATGTGCCCGTGAGTGCTACTAGGTCCCATACTATCGCGATGCTCAACTCGCCCATACTATATTTCTATAATATTATTTTTCAACGCAGACAATGGCGTTTTTTATCCGACACATACACGCGAAAGAGCCACTGCGCGTTTGAAAGTAGACACGGTTAGAGGAGATTATACGGTGATCCATCGGCTCTGGTACCTACACAACTCGCGTACAGCACCAGTACAGGTATAATGATATTATACACAGTGCACAACACGAGTGTACGTTATATATTATTCTCTATACACACACCAAACACTCAATCAGAGAAATAAAGCCAGTCGGCAGATGCATCCCATCAAATTATACATACAAATGTATATTGACGTAGACGAAGTGAGGTTTACAAAAAATTAAAGCTACAGTAATTTAGGGAACATGGATTATTATTTTACAGAAAAAAATCATGTACCGCATAGGTTTATACATCGCTTTAGTAAAAATACTTAAAAAACGACATTTTATTCATGAAAACAAAATAAAACAAGAAATATAAATGTTTCTAAAAATCAAATCGTATAATCCATAACGGTTTTAATGACTGTTATATTTTAGAGTAGAAAAAATATTTTAGTTGTTGTTTTATTAAATAAAAACAAATCAAGAGATCATAAATATTAACTATTCGATACATATTAATTGTAATAGTAAAAATAGTATTAAAGTGAAGATGATCGGAATAGATGCGTAAACAAAAAAATTTAATTGTATTTCACAAATCCTTATTGTCCATATTCAGTTTAGTTTAGCCGGTTTTATTAAATATGTGATCGATGTACCAACATTGAAAGCAATAAATTATCGATTACTTTTAAACGGTGAGTATTTTCATATTATACTATACTTTTATATTTTATACTAATTTATACTTTTCTTTACATAAAACATACTTTTTGAATTATTTTAATATTCCATACAATATTGTAATATACACGTTTTTTGAGGAGTTGTATCACGGTGATTCTTTTAACGCTAACCACTCAATTTCTCTTAAAATAATAATGTTAAGAAAATTATTTTTGTAATTTTTTAGCTTCATAAACTTTTTATTTATTTTTCAGTTATTAATTAATTTTTATTCATCTCTAATACCTTGTAAGGGTGTCAACTTTTTTTTTAATGTCAATATATATATATATTTACCTTACTAAAAAATACCAAAAGTAATTGTATTAAGATGATTATTATTTTAAGAGAAATCAAGGGGCTAGTATTAAAAAAATCACCCTGCATTAATAAAAAGTAAAAATATCTTTATATTAGTACAAAATCAAATTACAAGCTGGCATTTAAGTTTTAAAAGAGGTATAAGCAAAGAAAATTACTTCCACCCTAATTCATTACTCTTATAGAAAATAAAACCTTTACCCAATTTTCCTGGCTATAACTAAATAAATAATAAAATGATGCATTACAAAACAATAAAATCCGTTTTATACACACACTTGACATTTAATTAAAAAAATTGAACCTGCAAATATAACAATTAAAAAACGCCTTTAAACTTTTATAATATTCAAACCACGGCATAAAATTTAAGAAAAAGTTTAAATGGGAAGAAAAATGTATAATGCATCAGTTGAAAATTAAAAATATAAAATTAATATTTTTTCAATTACTAATCTATTTATAGAATATAAATAAGTTATAAGATTAACATTTCCACTGAATTATTATAAAATATTAAATTTTAATAAGTAATTATTTTGTTGTAAAATATAAAATAATTTTTTGTACACTTGAAGAATCAGGAATATTATCTTAAAATACAAGATAACTCAGTGATTTCTAAAAAATATATAAACATGATATAATATAATAATATATAACTTCAAGTACTTAGATATAAAGACGTAGTTACATACAATATACAATCATCACTTTATGTTAATGTAATAGTAATATGTTAAACATAATTGTCAAACAAAAATAACCGTTAATTGTGCTATACATATTTCAAATAATTTAGTAAGAGTTAAATTAATGTGTCGAATTAATCAATTTGAAATTGTAGCCAATTATGATTGATGTAATAATTAATTTATATTAATGAGTATTTTTTTTTTTTAATTGCTAGAATTAAATTTAAACTTAGATTGTAAAACTTGTCAAATGAGGAAATCATCCAACTCTACAGAGAGTTCGAATTGGTTCGTTGTGAGCCTTGTGTAATAAATGATAGCAAACCAACGATAACACATAAAAGTTTGACGTTTTATGCTCAAGTTTAACTACAGACTTTCCTATGCTATTTAGCGAACTGCGTTAACGAATTATAATCTACGATATACTCCAACATCCTCTCTTGTATCATGTTATTATTCGAGACCACACTATAGTTTATCTTCCTATATATAATAAAAAGTTTTGTATTTGTTTAGCACTCTCGCGTGCATGTCTACCTTAAACACCTGTTTTACAACTTCCCATTCAGTTTCGCTCCATCTCAACACATTTCTTTCCTTTTTCCCAATTCTTCTTTTTACATTACCATTAGACTTTACAACACGTATGTCGAGAACTATACGTTGCCTTCCTCGAGTGTTGCACATTTTTACTTTTGTTTCACCCTTCACTCATTTACTATAATTGTTCAAAATGATGACGCACAGTCATCCGTTAAGCTTTTATTTTTTTTTCTTTCTACTTGTCTTACCTTGGTTTGTACTTTTTTTATGTCTTGAGAGTAAAGGAAAAATAAATTCACCCAGATCGAGACCTTAATATAAGCGAAATGAAGATTACAGATATTATCAATGTATAAGAGTTACTGGAAGCGAAATATGAGGTTATCGATAATTGGCTGTTTAAAGAAAGTGTGAATCCAATTACTGCTTTAACAGTATTTCGTCAAAAATTCAGACGTAAATACTCTTATATATATAAAAAAAAATTATCTTAAATCTTAAAAGCCAGTTAAATTGAATTCGAATAATTTTTTGACCGACGCAACTAAAAATAACCAAAATCAAACATTTTGCATTATTAAAATTATTTTTAATAATTTATACTAATACTTTATCAGTTTAACACTGTGATAAACTTAAATGTTTATGATTCCCTTAATTGCATTTAAGATAATAGAATATAATATCAAAATAGAACACAAACATTTTAATATAAATTTGAAAAAATAGATTCGTGTAAAAATAAAATTAAACAAAAGTTCATTAAGACATATAAATTTTAATTTATAAATATAATTAAAATATTAATTTAAAACTAAAATATATTTAACATAAAAATCTAAAAGAACTACCAAAAAATCGCATATACCAATTTTGTATAAATATCATCAGCGTTAAACACATAAGTATGTTTTTAACGTATACATGACTTTAAAGTAATTATTGTTAACTTTTAAGTTTAACATATTTTAGTTTTCAATTAATATTTTAAACATATTTTTAATATTAAATAATATTAGTTGAAAGTTTTTATCACATAAATTTTAAATCATTATTTAAATATGAACTAATATCAATAACATAGATTAGTTTTTCATAAATACTGAAAATGGTATGATAAAATTATTATGATGAAGTGTTCAATATTTGTTCAATGATATTTTATATTGTATCCGGAATGTATTGACTATTATTTTTGACAGTTAAAAAATTACAAATTGGTATAGAGCACTATTTGTTTCTCTTCCTTTTATTATTTTTTGCATTTTGATTTTTAATACAATATTTTCCAGTTGACGCGATAAAAATTTTAAGTTAAAAATTATCATGTAGAGTTGCGAGTTGCAAACCAATCAGGTTTAAAAAATTCGGTTGAATGATTTAGGGTTCTGAACGAACGTGTTTGAACTAAAAATTAATTTTACACAAATTTTATTCGTATTTATATTTAATATTTGAATGTAAAACTACATCAATATATAAATATAAATAAAATATTTCAATATTGACGATTCAATATTGTAAAATTATTTTCTATGAGGCTTTTGTCTGTTCACATATTTTTATATTATATATATAATAAAATGTAATCCTCATTATTCATTTAGGATTTTCATTTAAAATCGGTTTGTTGTAATAAAAATCTTGTTGATAAAATTATGTTAAATTTTTTTAATAAATATAAATTTTGAGATAAATGTTGTTGATATCGAATGTTATTTCTATATATTAGCAACATAAAATAATTAAATATATTTTTTTGTTTAGTTACAAAATGTGTTGTTTCTGTATTTTTTTAGTCAAATTTTGTTTCATTGATTTAAAATTTTTCGAAGTAGTAGGAAGTTAATAGCAGCGTATACATTGAGCTGAATCACTTACATCCAGGAGCTTAAATTAAAAGAGTTGCTGTTTGGGAATTAAAAACCTTCCCTATTTTGAAAATGTTTTATTTGTATATAAATCATGAAAAAATAATGAAACAAGTATAACTGACGTCTTACCACGTTATAAATATTCTATACTTCTGTCCTTGTTTACATGTTTCACATTACTTATCAATAATTAAAATAATTCATTATAAGGATAATTTTTAATTCTAGTAAATTAATAATTATTATTGATGTTACAAAATCTGCTTTTTAAAATTAAACCGAACTTTTGATTTTTCAATCCAACCCGAATAAAAACAAGAAAATTAAATAATTTATCGAACCCAAGCTAAACATTAATATTGCTAATTTTCAGGCAATACGATTTTTATAACATTCTTCATTATTTAATTATACCAGTTCAATTTTCAAACAGTTTGAACATCACTAATTGTTATGTTATAACTTATGAGAATATAATACAAATTGGACAAAAAATTTAATTTATTTTTATCCTCATAATTGTAAATCATTAAACTCATAAAAAGCAATTCTCAAAAAATTCACTATAATAGCTATTACACTTTATAATTATATTCTCTTTTTAGTTTTTTACAATTAAATTAAGTACGCAAACATTTGTTTTACGGAATGAGAAACCTTTTCATTAGTTTGTTCTAGAAATTCATTTCATTATACAATCCTTTTTTATACGTCCATACGCGAATCAAACGAATCATCCAATCAACCTTCCACGTTTTGATGAATACATAAACGACATTTATTTAAAAGTGAAAACATTAAATTAAATTAGTTTGCACTGCAACACTAATTAGTATTTCATAAATTATTTATTTATTTTGCACTGTTATTATTAATTCCACCGTTACTTATCTACAGTTATCCATACGCTTTTTTTCCTATTAATAATTTGTACGTTATAAAATAACATAACTGTATAGTTTTATAATTTAAAATAACTGAATTTTTTTGGTATACTAAAAAATTAGTTACATTAATCAGTTGACTTTGGATTAAGTGAAAATAGGTGCAATATTATAAAATTAAACTGTACTTTTTTCTTAGTTTATATTAGTTCAAAAACTACGAATGTCAGTCGTCAGTTTAGTTATAACTATACTAAATATAAGTTAGTACTTTTTCGTATATTCAAGAATAAACTATTTATTTTATCAGATTAACTTGCATTAAAAACAATAAAAGAAATAAATAGTATATAAAAACAAACCTTAAAATACCAGAAAAATTAATGATTATTTAAATTTTTATAACACATACAATTAAAATTACTTCATACCATAAAGGCTATAAATTTCAAGCTTTTAATAAAATTAATGCTAAAAATTATGGTCATAAAATTTTACACAGTTGTTTATATTTAATTCCATGATTAATAATATAAAAATTAAATTTCATTAATACCTTTATGGTTCATTTAGAACAACTAATTGTATTAAATTCATTGAAATTATTGTATACCTGTAATTTAAAATTAAGCTTTTATAATAAATCTAGTCCAATTGATAAAAAGTAAATTTTCTAATTTCATTTGATAAAAAATAAAATAAAATGTATCTATAATAGCATACATCAAGAAAATAAGAATACAACGTGATGAATCAGACAAAAAAATATAATTTTCTTAGAAGCACAAAAAATTTCTTTTAAATATATATATATATATATTTAACATTAATAATAATTTTTATAACACAGCATATTAAGAAATCACAACAGTACGCTACATTGATAATAATATTATGTATCTAAGTTTTTCAATTTTTTAAGAAAATAAAAAAACTGAAATACTCACTAAAAATCTAGATTTTGGTTAAAGTATATTAGCATACTATACAACTGTCATTTTAAACTTTATTCAATAATTTACGTTTATAACTACTGCAAGTGTGTAGCTAAACTTTAAAGCAGTTTCAAAGCACAAAATATTTTTTACTAGATGATTAATTATTACTTTTTAGTTAAATACCGCTGTCTAAAACTATGTAGCCTTTTACAAACTTGTAACTTCTTTTGATACACAAGAAATATAACTTGGGAAAAAATATTTGGTAATTAATCAACATAAGGCTAATTTTTGTATAAACAATCTTTTTTCTCGTAAATGCACTAATTGATAAAGGATAATATTATAAAAAATTATATATATATATACTAAATTCTATTATATTTTATCTAGAGTTCTTTATAACTGGGGTACTTAGGTGTTTAGCAAAATGGTTTTAAGGTAACTTGTAATTAAAATACACGCACTCTAGAAAAAAGTCCGAAAATTCACAATATGTAATTGAAGTTCTTAACTCATACAATAGTTAACATTTTAGTAAAAATTGGAAAAATAACTATAAAAATGTTTTATTTTTGTGTGAATTTTCAATATTTTATGTCAAAATTATACAACGTGTGTTAAATTAACGTAAATTTTAAAAGTATCATAATTACATGAATGAATTTTCGGATCATTTTTAATAGACTTGCACTATACAAGATTAAACCTGCGTAAATCGTATACACGAATACTTATATATCTGTGTTTTTTAATTTGTATATCCATGTATTTAAATCCTTGTACCCAAAAAAATTATTTTATGTGAGTAGCATTTTTATGAAAACTTCAAATTTAGTGCTTTTTTGCAATAAGGCAATATACAAGATTACTTAAGAAGTTCAACACTACCAGTATCATTATCCCATATAATATTACACTCTGTTACACAAACAGTACATGTTTAACGTATTTTTAGTATTGTACAATTATATATAGTCCATTTTAGATAAAAACTATTTATACAAATGTTATTTCATATAAGTAGTATATATATATAATTTAAATTAAACAAATATACATTTCCATTTATCCATATACCCCCTCCCCCTGAAATTTGGTTCCAGATATGACCTTTAATAATTTTACATTGTCTGGTAGTAGACAGCTTCTTTTGGGTGTTACTACATTACTGACTGTTAAAAAATATCGTTCAGAACTTACAGATGTGACTGGAATATAAAGAAATCTTTTTTTATATTTATTTTTAGTGGTTTCTCCATCAAAAACAAACATACATGATTTTGATTGTCAAGAATGTTAGGTATTAAGCTAAAACACTACTAATGTTTTGAATTATACTGCCATATAGAAACTCCAAAAGCTCTTGATTTTTGTTATTTCTTTGAAAACATAATGAGTAGAATTCTCTTCAGTTGAATTTTTAACTCTTAAATGAATAAGTTCTCTCATCTCATTTGTCTCATGTTCCAAGTTTTTATATCTTAAGTATAGGAAACATGCACCCTTGTCTAGCAGATACATTCCATTTGAAAAAACTTATTCGTTTTTCCAATATGTAATTGAAAACGATCAATTAGTTCACAAATTACTGTATTTTTAAAAAGCATAGCAATATCGCCGTTATCACCACGTACTTTTAAATGATTCAGTATGATTTTACAAAGTAGTCATCTAGCTACTAGTAAGTAATTTTCTTTGAAAAAAACTGACTACAGAATTTTAAAGGGTTTTAACAAATTTACCAATATTTCCATTGAAACACAATTACTGATTCAGTAATTTCTAATTTTTTTTGTCGTAATTGTGTGATAGTTACTGAACGGTCAGCCAATACATTTGATAAATAACATCTAATAGCATGAAGTCAATCTAAAATTAGGTAAACTAACTTCCATCGCATTTTTTAGCTTTGTACCAAATGTTTATTCGGGATTACTAGAGGGCCCTGTTTATTTTTCAAAGATTCTTTAGCCACATTAGAATGTTTAAAATAACCAACAATTTTACTACTAATTTGAACTTAATTAATAATGTCTCTTTTAGCTGTAATCCTTTATTAATAGTTAACTGTAGGATGTGTGAAGTACAAGCTAAGCCTTGTGACTCTGAAATTTGGGGCATCATTTAAACAGTATATAATACTGTTATATTTATCGAACAGAAAGTAAATGAATTAAATTATTAATGTATGTTAGACCACACTAAATTGATAATACTTTTAAATCAGAAATGCTAATGTGGTGAAATGTTAATGGATAACAATTTAAAATCATTTATCGCTATATTATACAATAAATTTATAACTTATTACCTGTTATTTCCAATACATACACAGTGAATCGAATATTAACAAAATTAAACTTAATGTCTTCGAATTTATATGCAAAAATTTGATTATCTAATTTCTGGACCATAACAATTATTTTATAATATGTTAGCAATTACATTTTAAGTAATTTTTTACTGCTAAAAATACAAAAATTTAGCAATTATAATAGAAACAAGTTAAAAATTAGAAAAACATCAAATATAGAACCGAAATATTGATAAAAACGATTATAGAAGTAATAACGAGAATGACCTATAATATATATAATGAGTATAATAAAAAAAAAATATTAAGTCCTGGTCTTATCATAGTTAATGATTCTTTTATACGTAATATCTATTCCACTCGCTATGAACTATTAATTCGCAACTCTAATTGAATTTAAATGCTTAAGCGTTTGATTGTTTTATTAAACACTTATTGACTAAAAATTGTCCGTATTTATTTGTTTATTTCATTTCATATATGAGTAATTTACAACAGTTACATTAGATACATTTTCAATATGCTGCCAGTGAATTACAATATATAATTACTAATCCCGGTAAACAGTAATTTCCAGAGATCTATTCCGCAATCGTCCTGCGTGAAATTATATACACCACATATAAATAATATTTTATACGTTTCCCTGTGAGTGAATCGTGGCAGTGGATATTCAATACCTCAGCAAGTCCCCCCGGAAACAATGAGTAATAGGTCACATGGTAGCCAAAGGAAACGCGCTAAATGATTTATAATAAACTGAATCCTAAATCCACAGTGGCGTTGGTGTATTGATGACGGGATTTTGTGGCTTAATAATAATTTACACAGATAAAATTCATGCCAACCGGTCAGCTGAAAATTACTGTCTTTATGAACATGGTTGTTTGGGTTTCGATTTGATTAGACTATTCTGTTTTTGTTTCACCTGCGATACCAAATCATTAGTCTATCGAAAATGATTCTGAGATTTCTTTGTCGTATGTTCGTTTCTAAAGAGAATTTATTACACAACATAAATGCATTTTACTTCATATTTTCTTTGTCAAGATCATACAACAGTCACGAGTTGCGTTTATTTGGATATCGTCAAGCTTTTAACGTACGCACAGCTTATTATAGAAGGTATTTTGTACATATTGTTATAGAACTCAAAACAACTCGTTATAGCAAATACAAACCATTATCCTTCACAATTTATAATATATTTATAATTCAAATGTTTTTACCCTAATTTCTTGTTTAACGTGAACAAACATAGATCGCAGGGCGGTATATTTGTTTCAACAACAGTTTGTAGTATTATGAAATATTAAGTAAACATGTACCATTTCCATTATTTTTTTAAAAAAACGTTAATCGAATAAAACAAGACATGCTTTGTGTAAAATCTCATTAAAATCGTTATGTTAGTTTATCCGTGGCAATTGGTCTTTATAATAATTTAGATGAACCCTAAGAGAATTGTGTGCGGTTTCAATTCTCCGAATTACAACATTCATAAATAATAATAATAATTATACAGTATATGTACAAAATAACGTATAGGGCGTAAACAGAGAATTAAAATAGTACGTTACACCTGAGTTTTATTGGAACTATTAATAAAATTGTCTTTTAAAACTGTAGACATTTAGATCATTGAGCTTACAAATCTACAACTCGTTCATTTTTCCATAATTTGTCTGATTTCAATTACACTTAATTTTATTACCCAAGTTCTAGAACATTTACACGTTATATATATTAACTATAGTAACTTAACCAAATTATTTTATAATATTATTTATTGAGAAACTTTTCAGCGGTAGTAATGAAAATAATTCATGATAAAATGTACCATCTAGTTGAAATTTTTAACAGACTAAAAAAGGAAATTGAAATTATTATACTAAAACTTACTTTATGAAAAATATTCTATGTAAATATAAATATTTTTCAAACACTTTAAATACAAAGTTCTTTTGAGATGAATTTTTTGATCTAAAAAATCATGTTAAGAGTTATTTTCTATCAAATTTATGTAAGATTACTGACGAAACTTTTAAATTTTATGGGGTTATCCTCCCTTCTTTCAGAAAATAAATGATTTTACGTAATTAATCCTTCTTTTTTTGCACATCGAGTAGGTCAATGAACGCAATTAGTGGATTTGCTGAAAAAAATGGCTTTATATTTTCAAAATTCAAGAAAATCGCTAACAAAATTTTACATTTTCATATAGTGCAACAGGCATTTATAATTCCATTTATTAAATAACTTGACAACAATTGAATGTATATAATATATATATAGCAATAAATTAAAGATTTTTTTTTTTTACTATGCGAGGGTTATGATTCCAATTTTTTTTAAGATAGAAACTACCTACTGTTAACAATAAACTCTTCAATTGTAATCGTAATTTTTTGGATAGTTTTTTAATAAAATATTAGTTCATCATGTGTTCCTAGTAATTTACATTGAGCCTTACTCTTTATTTTTTCTTAAAACTTAAGTATTTATAAAATAAATATGACAATTAAAAATATTATATAAGAAGGAAAGACAGTATTATGAAATAACATCAAACTATCAATTATCGATTATTTAAGGATATCCACTTCATACATATTAGAGTATTTAATATTCAGTATTATTTTGCATTCCCTTAAATTTAATTTTTCAAACAAAAGGTTTCAGAATTGTGTATATCGTCTTAAATATACTGAAATAATAATTATTAATGTTGGTTGCCTATTGAATTAATACTAGCTACGTTTATAAAGGACATTATAATCAAATATATAACCAAATCCCTTTAACAAACTTTACCAAATTAAATTACATAATTGCATAAAGTGTAATAATCCAAAATCAACTATAAAAAAATGTATAATACTATTTTTAATAAAACTTAATTATTTAATGTTTTAAATAAGAAAAAATGATAAAAAATTATTAAAAAATTCTATTAATGCATTTTAAATTATAACAAAATATACTAACTGCATGCAAAATCATGAACATTTAAAAAATTTTAATATCTATTTATTTTATTCAAAATTTTACATTAAATAAATCTCCCTTTAACTAAAATAAAAAAGAAATACTGAGAAAAGACAATTTATATTATTATGTAACATACATGTCAAATAAATTTCAAAAAGGGACTATTTCTGTTTCCATGTGAGGTAAAAAAAGTAATAGCATTACACATTTATATATTTTTAATAAATATAGTTTAAGAGCCAATAGTTCTTTAAAACGAAAATTTCAACAAAATGATAATTATGTCAAAATTTATAAACGTTGTCAGTTAGGCCTGAGACACTTGTATATAAATAATTTTGATAACATCTGAACCGAAATGTTTAATGTTACGTTTGTTCAATTGTTATGCTAAAAGAAAATAAACAAACATTTCTATAACTTCTCTTGTCTAAAAAAAGCTAATTATTAAAAACAAAACGCATTGAAGCTAAAAATGGTTGCTATGAGCAAAAAATGTTGAATTCTTAACAAAAAACTAATTATTAACTTTTACACAATAATAGTTGTGCGATTTTTGGAAAAAAATTTACTGTAGAAGTACAGTATCTAATAAAACGAAACCGTAAACGTTATATCGTTGTTAATATTAATTAACAGCGATATAAATAATAATTATATTTTTCCTATGATAAGTAACACAATTTATTAATTACTAAAGAAGTATTCTTACCTAGGTGAATCAAAAAAATCACGACGTAGTGCATAACTATTCTGTTGAATATTTCTGACCGGACGTTGATCGTCATAATTTTGTACATTCAAGTGGTACGACCGAAATAAAACTATCAGAGACGAATTAAATGTTCATTTCTTGATCTCTTAAAATTTCAATGCCATGAAGAGTACCCAAAGCTAAGTGATTCTCAATTAACAGAAATTCAAATGGGTAAAACGTGTAACAGAAATCGACTGCAACACGTCGTTACCCATGCGACGATTCGACGGTTGCAAGTGGTAAAGAGCGTGTGTGTGTTTGAATAAATGCACGCGGCGGCTGCGGATCACTCAGATACGTGAGAAACCGCAAGTAAAAGAGTGTGCGCGTCGCCGTCAAAACTTAACGGCCACAACCGCTGCCGGCGTGCCACGTTGTGTGCATTTGCGCTCCGAACCGGAGTCTACAGTAACGTACAGGGAGACTGCCAGTTTTACAGCATGGAACGCCAAAGTCGAATTTTCCACTCGTTTTATTTGCACAACAACCAATTTGGGGCATAACGTTATTTTTTTCAAGTAAAACGGTGGAAATGTGTTTTTCTATAGATTCCGAATGTACGCAAATGGAATTCTAAATTTTAATGTGCATATAAATACACGTTTATAAACTGTATATGCCTACTTACAATAATGATAATAATCATATTATGCACTTTGATATGTTTCTACAGCGTAGAATGTACACGCAACGCATCTAAACGCAAACGGTATTTCCCACCGTCCCTTGGGTTTGTTTTAGTCTTTATTATTAATGATAAAAAGTCGGTTTAACTACAACCGTTGAATTTCACAAGAAAAAACTATTTTTACACTGTATAACGGTACCGTAGATATTTTTAGTAGCTTACTTTAATAGTTTTCCTAATTTAACAATGTGCTTATGTAATAATCGATTACCAGAAACGCTTATATTATTTTTGTCACAAGGATATCCCTGGCTACTATTAGGGACTACGCCAACATAGAATAAATAAAGCTTGTTCTGAAGTCCAATGTTAGATGTTTATTGGACGACTACCCAAGACGCGGTCGTGACTATTTATACAATAACACGGTTTTTGTATTAACTGTGTTAATTCGTTTTGTGTTATTAAAAGTATTTATTAATTTTAAGCTTAAGTATTCACTTTATTTCTTTGGACCTGAGTCTTATCGTTTCTGTGAACCATATTACAACTGACACGTGAAGAACCTCGTCCGCGATAGTTCGACGGTAATTTTACTGAGAAAATATTTTTGCAAATACATTGATATTTATTACAATCCAATCCCTAACGAATATTGTATAATAGCTATATGACAACTTGAAGTTTGACAGATGAACGGGTAGAGGAAAGAGGCGCGTTGAAATGGAGAACCATAGTCGAGTCTCGGAATAAATGATGATACTAGAGGCTTTGATGTTTGTACACTTCTCTTTAAAAACTTTTGAGTGGTAATAATGTCTCGTCAACGGTTAATATATTTAATATAATCTACATGAATGAATAATGAAAAAATTATATTATGTACATGAAATAGGCGTCGCCCATAAATGACTGTACGGTGATAAATAATGTTACGCTACATGTCACTTTAAAACTTAAGCGTTCAAGATATTTTACATTAAACAATTAAAACCAATGATAATCTTTTGTTGATCTCGAACACGCATTGAATTAAATCACATTTCATTTCAATTTCCAGCTTGAAAATAATTGGCATACATTTTACCTCGAGTAACTATAATAACAACATGAAATTATTTAATTTCAATACAGTAAATTATGTTTCGACGAAATTTATAACACGAGTATTAAACAATTAAGTTTCAAGAAATTTCTATAAGATATATTTAAGTTTGTAAAAATCCATAAAAACCGAAGTTTTTCAACGATATTTCCAAAGAGTCGATTTAACTATATGCGATGTGTATCTAGTTGAAAATATTACTTTGAAAAATTGAAATTTTTCCATCGTTCACTGTAAATGATGAAAATTCTCAAAAATTTTGATTTATAACAACGGTAAATTACGACATTTTTTAAACTTTTTTTCTTAATACTGTCATAATTTTTTGAAAAATGAACGAATCAAAATATTCCCTGTTTGCCTCAATGTGAAAACGACCCTCAAAGTTAAAAAAGCTATTTTTGTGTAAAAAAAAACACTATTTTTTGATTATTATTATTTTCTACTTTTTTCTACTTTTTATTATTTTTAATTATGAATACCTATCATTATATTCAAATACTCTAAAAAGGGTTTAATACTGGTACCTAAATACCTCGTTTTAAATATATTTTTATTTTATTGATAATATTCTTATCTTTTATAAATGATCAATAATTGTCCGTGATATTACTCGCACAACAGGTTTCTAAATAAATACAATATTTTATTAGAATGATCTTTCTACCATGTTCTATGGTGTTATGTTACCGTCTAAATTATGGAGAAATCTGGTCACAAATGAGGATACACGAGTGTCCACAAAGAACAGCTGGATTTGTTTTATTAAATAATACAAATATAATAATAATAATATAACAAATCATCGATTCATTATCTTAAGTAAATCCACCGTAGTATCAGTATTATCAATACCATATTATCAAGTTCTGTTAATAAGTTCATGCTGTTACCATTAATGTATTTAAATATTAATCAATGTATTTAATCATTAAAATTAATTTAATCAAACTTAGACGTGGAATTAATGAATTGTAAAAAAAGGCTAACATCATAAATAAAATACTCGAATTATAAAAAAAATTATGAAATAATGTTGAATAATAAACGAAAAGGATGTAATGCTTTACAATTTTTAATTACATAAATAATTAACTAAAAAATTTGATAATTAATAAAACATAAATTATAATATAGGCTATTAAATTAATTTCAATGTTAAAACCACAAATTATAAATTGTAGTATTTATGATTTTTCATAATTACAATGCAACAATTAATTCAACAAAAGATGTTAGTAAATTAAAAATGCAAATGAAAAAAACACCAATAATATTTATTTAATAATAGCTCACTAAAATCTGTAGATGTCTTTGCTAAGTTTAAAAATCGTAGATATTTTAAAATTTTAATATTTTATTAGCTATATTTTTAGTGTTTGTACTTATTTATATTAATATATTATTTTTTTTTTTACTTTCTATAATAACTTGTAAAACTGTTAAGATTTGTGATTTTTATTGACAACTTTTTTTTATTATATAATTTACTTTGAATTTTCACCTAAATATTAACCCCTTTTTAAATAATATACATTTAAAGAAAATAAACAATATTTGTTTAATTTAAATTCATACAACATGAAAGTTGAAAAAAATGTTTGTTGACCTTTGTTGTTCAAAACTGGGGTGATTATATGGTGAACTGGGTTTCTAAGTCCAATTTCAGCCAGTCGGAAGAGTACCAACAGTAAGAGTCTAAGTAAAACTACAATGTAACATTCACTATGAGTACTGATCATTTAATTTGTGATCATGTCCCTTTTTATATTTTAAGATACATGATTAATTACGAATTAATACAAGGTTAAGACAATATTTAAAGTAAACAAAACACACCATTAAAATATAATCTTTAAAATCTAATTTAAAAGACTATTAAGTATTGCTACATATTAAAAAATGCCGTTCACGACAATTATTAAATATCCCAAAAATATGGATAGGTAACATTAAAAAATAAAGTTTTCAGTGATATGAAATAAATTATTATACTAAACATGTAATTACCTCATTATTTTATATTTTTGTCAAATAAATTAAATTAACGTATAGAATAGAATAATTCATTTACTTAAATTATTGATAAATTATTAAATAACAGAGTAAAATTTGCAGAATTGCACTTGCCCTTTACTATACAGTGGTAAGAAAAAAATATATGTATATAAAACATATAATTATACATAATTGTTTATATATAAGTAGACCAAAAATAAGGTTGGGTATGTTATTTTAAGTGGGGCTACAAAACATTGTTTTGGTCTTTGAAACTTAAGCTTCAAGTTTAAAACACTATTTCCGGCTATGTCAACATTAATAGTATATTGTAATATAGGACAATAAATAAAACAAATAGAAATAAAACAATTTGTGTACTTCGATCGAATGAAACTTTAAAAATTAATTACCGTATATTGTCTAGGAGAAATATATCACAATTTAGATTATTTGTTTTAAGTGTATCAATCCAACGACTTTGTTTAACATTTACACTTACATTACAATGTTTAAACACAACAGTTAATTTACAAATTATCTTGGTAATATATGTCACTATTTTTGTAGGTATCCAAGTTATTTTAAACAACTTTGAATACAAAGTGCACACATAAAAACTTTCTATGTTTATAAATGCTAACACCTGTAATATAATTTCATTATAATTTAAGTAATTTCACAGTGAATGATAATTGAAAACTTATATTAGAGTAATTCTGATAATTAATTTTAAATCAACATTAAAGAAAAAGAAAGGCTAACTTCTCAAATATTTAGTTATTACATATATTCAAAAGTAATTTTGGTATAACAAATACATTCTTTAAGGCTTAAAGAATATATTTGTTATAATGTTATTTATTATATTATATTTATTTTTATTATATTTATTTTTATTTGCTAATTAATTATGGGACTAGCTTATTTCAAAAGAAAAATATAAATAACAAGATCATTAACTAAATTAACTACAATAAGCTATAATATGTAGTAAAAGAATTAAATCAAATTAACTGTAGGTAAGTTATAACAATAAAAATATGAATTAAGAAAAATAGTATGTTGACATATCAGAAATAACATAGTTACAGAAACTTGACTACAGTAAAAAAAGAGTAGATATTTTCATCTTGTATGAGATGATTTAGTTGTGAGTTTGACTGATAATTTGTGGTAAAATTAGGAGTACAAAAAGAAATACGTTGGGTTGAACAAAAACATTAAAACTAGAGACACTAGATCAGGAGAGTCAATTTTATTAAATAGGAAATTAAATAAAAAGGAAATATTCAGGTTACGTCAGCAGTCTGGGAGAGTAGGAAGGTCTAAAGGTTAAAAAATAGAGGAATAGTTATGTTGAATAAGGAATTTATGACTAGGAAAACGAAAAAATTTACATTTGATGTATTCGATCATAGCGCTAGTATTTAGTGATGGTGGGGCCCATAGTATTCTAAAATGGGACAGCTTTTAGTAAGGAAATAAGGTGATATTTTTGTGATGTATTAATAAATAAATAAATCTTTTATTGACTTAAATATTTTGTTTTAATTTTTATTTTAGGATGGCTAAATTATTTTTTTCCTCATCAAAAAAATAGTTTTTATATAACAATGTATTTAATTTTGCTAAATTTCTGAGAGACTAAGCTCTCTAGTCACTTCTCCTTGCTTTACAACAATGATAGGGGGTAACTACCTTAATAAATTATAACTATAATAAACAAACATTTTTACTTATAAAACGACTAAACTTTCAAATATTCACGTTATAAATATGATAACTGAACTATCTTGATAAATAACACTTTATGCATTTTGTCGTTTTTATCATAATAGTATGTTAAGCATACATATTATTCGTTACCAATAGGCTCATTTAACAAGGCCTTTTATTTATTTTTTTAATTCAGTATCGTTAGATTTGATTACGTCTACAATTGAAACCAATCGTGTAATTGCATTTTTTTTTTAATTTGGATCAAATAACATGAATCCTGGGTTCTGATTTCCATGATGAGTACATTTACAACTAGAAGTTTTTCAAATAAAATTGAACACTTTACTTTTTGTAAGATTGAATCAATCTATCAAACAAAATATCAAATATCTGATAAATGATACATCATTTAAATTATATTAATGTATTATGTGAAATATAAATTTTTATTAAATGTCAAAATGTGTAACCCAACTAGATGTTAGAATAAATATTTTTCAGATTACTATGGGTATTATTAAAATATAAATTAATTAAAAGCTTTAAAATATTTGTTATTACAAAATGAAACATTTGTTAATGTTGTCGATATATGAAAAAATAATCTAACCAAATGTCAAATATATAATATTCCTGATTTTTTAAAATTGCAATGCAGGACTAAAATAAACCAAATTGCCAACTTAAATTGAATATTTGTCGCAAGGTGTTTCCATATCCTTCTACAATGACGAATTTTTTTGATTCTTTTCTAATTTTAACAATAATTTAAAAAGGAAAAAGTGAAGTAGTAATTGACATGTCTTATATAAAAAACAAACAATAATATTAATTGTTAATGTACTAAACCTTTTATGGAGCTAAAACAAAATTTATTATATAGTTATACAGTTTAAATAGACAAATATTTTTTTATAAAAGATAAACATAAAAAGTAAACAATTATAATTTCAATTGGTCGAAAAGTATTGATTTCATATTCTTCTTAATGTTTTTTTCGCAATATTGAATTAATTATAAAATAAATATAATTGTAAAATAGATAAATTTGATATTTTAAAGATTAAATTAATTAATTAAATGATATATTATTATAATTTATGTGTATTAAAACAAATCAGAAGTAAAAAAACTTTTTATAAATATTTACTGAAAAATTCATTAGATAATTATTATAAAATAAATTTTCTCCTCGATAAAAATTGTTGACAAGCTAATTTCTATTATTAAAATTATTATTTTTATTTAATCAATATATTTATACATGCAAAAGTATAATAAGATCTTATAATATTCTACTTATCTTTTATTAGTCAATGAAAAAATAAATTCATTTTATTTATAATAGACAGAATAATTTTATTTCTTAATTTAAAAATTAAACTTCATTACTCTAGCCCAAAACAAATTTCTGTGAGCATTATATCATAGTGATGTAGTCGTAAATTTATTAGTGTATAGTACTCACTGAGTATACATTTAAAAATCTTAACAGACGAACGTCTGCCGCATCCTTCTTTAACTTTTTAACAAAGGACTTATATACTCTCCTAAATAATCATCACCTTTTAAAAATAAAGTCTTTACATGATATAATTCACAAATAGCATTATTTAATGACAAAAAAAAATTTTGCCCCAAAAAACATTCTTGATCTATACCTTTAATTCATAATTGTTATTTTTACATACAAATATTTGCACATATTAATTCTCTATCCCCAAAATATAAATTACAACGATTTTTTATATTATAACCTTTATGCCTGAATAAAACAAAAAAATATATTTGGTATTCTGAACATCTGATATCATATTAGATTACCGTGATCATAACGATGATAACTACATTTCATCAACATTCGAAAAAAAAATTAACAAAATATCGAGAAATGGATAATTCCGTATACCTACATACACACTGCACTATATCACTGATTATTGTACTACTTGGAACTATAGTTCCTACAAAACTATAGTTACGTCCACGGAACTGTATTGATATTCATCATCTTAGTACATATCGAATGATTGTAGGCTAATTTGCTAAGCGAAATTTTTTTATCTAAAACATGAGAGTAACTATGGATATCAAATGAGTCTGAACAGTTTGGGTAAAATTTCACTTATGCCAATTAGTCTGCAAATATTCAATCTATAGAAGATTCTTACGATTCTATTGAAGATTTTAGAAGATTAGATGATATTCAACACAAACCAACCATTACCTAAGACTATGATTTTATATTATACGACTATCTATAATCGTGTTTAAGACTTAGGAAGTAACGGTTACGTTATTCGTTCGTAAAACAATTACATAACGATATGAGATGGTGTTGTAATCACAGAATAGATTAAACCAGAAGTGACACTCTTAGTTTTTGCTGATAACAAGCTTATGTCGCTCAGTGTTGCCACTTAAGAAATAAAAATGTATTCCCTTTTTTCTTTATATACGGTCACATTGTTCAACACCATTATTAATGGTTTGTTTGTAAACACAATGTTTATAAAAATGGTTTATTGGTAAATATGAAAAATATATGGTAAATATTGGTATTAATGAATTAGAAAATATTTTTATTAATAACTTTTCCACACTTGCTATTGTAGATGGAGTTGGAGCCGAATTAAAAAATTATTTTTGTAATGTACCTTTTAACCACCCTTGTAAATGTTTTGATAAATTGTATTTAATTAATTTGTTTACAAGATTTAGAATATTTACAGCTATAAAATTTTTAAATAAAAATTTAATGTCTGAGAAAAAAATTAAAATAGGAAATTGTCTATTTTAACTCATCTATAAATTATTTATTTATGTATATGATATTTGTAAATTATTGTAATATATGTTTTAAATAAATTTAATATTATGTGGATATTGAATAATTTTTTTTTCCTAAATAAGTCTTTATTAAATATACATAAAATAAAAAATATATTAACACAAACTAATTACACATAATGAAAACATTAATTGAAAGTTTTAAAATGGTGTTATATGTTTAGAAATAATAATAAAATAAATCCAAAAAATTTACTATGCAAATTTTCTAAAATAATTAGCATGTAAATAATACATTTAGAGTTCAAATCAACCGCCGATGTACAATTATTGTACAGTACAATGAATTATATGCATACAATTATTTATTTTATTGTTTTTATGGTAACACTGAGCGACATAAGCTCAAAATTACCGTACTCTCATAAGAATACATGTAATTTTTTTATCAGTGTCCATTCTGGTTTAATCTATTCTGTGTTGTAATCACGACTAATATATTATTTATTTATAATCATGGTTATAATCACAATTGTTAACATTTTAAATGTTATCAATAATAATTATCAATTTTTTAATATCAGCTTACTCTTTTTTTTTTTTTGATATTTGAAATATTCTTTAATTGAATATAAATTTTATATGTACCCTGTTTATATATGTAATATGTCTTAATGTTTTTGATTAGTTTTACTAGAGAAAAAGTTACTTTTTAAAAATATTGATAATAAGAACACATTTTTATTTTGACTTCTTGATATGTATACTTAAATTTAATCGTTGGTTTATGAAAATAAAGAAAGTAATAAGGTTTTCTTACATAAATAAAGCCATAAAAAATTGAAATATGCCTTTAATATCTGAAAATAACTCTGAAGTAAAGGAATATAAGAATATAACTTTATTTATTGAACTTTTAATTAATTTATTTTGTATAAAAATTAAATTTTAGAGTGAAAAAATATCACCAAGCTCTGTTATTATAATACATCCTGGATCTCTTAATTTAAGAATAGGCTGTGCAAGTGATGTTACACCACATACTGTTATACATGGTATTGCAAGAGCTCAAAAAATTCAAGGAAATGATAGAAAAGACCAAATTTTAACAAGTCTACCTCGAAAAGTATTTGAAAAATATTAATATTCATTATATTAGTCTTAAGTTTTTTTTCTTTTTTGTCTAAAGAACTCTGACACATTGGCAACAATGGAAGAGAGTAGACTTCAAGCTTCCCATATGTTACAATCTAGCTTGCAATCTAATGGAGATCGGAGATATGCAACTCCTCCACAGCAAATAGCTTCCTATAACCGTAAATCTGTACCGAAGCATCTAGATATTCCACCAAAGCAATACATTAAACCTACTAGTGATACAGTATTTGGAGATGATGTAATTTTCCTCATAAAATAAAATAATATTTTGTCTTATGTACATTTTAATTATTAATTAATATGAATTTCAGATTTTTAATATTGATCCATCCCTTAACTATAATATTTATTTTCCAATAGTTAATGGTGATTTAAATGTTACTGGAAAAATAGGAGGCTCACTTACTGCTGTTTTATCAGATCTAGAAGCTATTTGGACTTTTTATATTAATAATTTATTGAATGTTCCTACTTCTAATTTCAAAGTAAGAATATTTTTTAATCTATTTAGTATTATTCTTTGTTCTACAATAAGAAGAGATAAGGAAATATATGCTTTTTTAATTAACAATTCTGACATTTTTAAATGATCATTTATATGATGATCAAAATTAAAGTCGTATAATACTCATACATTGAGTTTTCGAGGAAATATATTTATAATATACAAATGTAATAAATTCCTGGACATGCTTTTGTATGTTATGTTTATTAGTTTATTTTGTTTAACAAATGACAGTCCAATATATAAAGATAATGTAATTTAAAATAAAATAACAGTTAGTTACAATATAAATATAAAACATTGAGGAAAGAGAAAAACATATTTTAAAACTTAAGCATATTTTACAGTACATTAAAAAAAAAAGAAGCATTAAATTTAGTATATAAGAATGCAATAAATAATTAGGAAATTAGTGACAATAAGCGAGGATGTGATAATGCTGTAAAAACTGTTATAGAAATGAATGTTGAAGGAAGAAGAGGTAGAGAAAGACCAAAAAAGAGATGGTGGGATGTTAATGAATGCAATATAAGGACAGCTGATATGAGCGTATATGGTGTGGAAGATCTTGTCAAGTAGAAGTTTAGGATAAGAGTGCCCACTCCAAGTAGTTGGGATTAAGGTGAAGAAAAAGAAGAAGGATGTCTATATAATCAGAATGAGGAAGATAACTAAGATTAGTTTTATAATAGATAAAATGAAATATATTATTTTGAAATTTTACAATATCTACTTTATTTCACACAGTATATGGCTATAATTCTTAAATTTAGAAATGGATAATTCTAAAAAAATATTTGTACTTTATTTGCTCCTACTAATGAAATAAAAATTTATCAAAACATTGATGTAAAATTAAAACATTTTTGTATAGAATTTTAACAAGTTATCTTTCTAATTTAGAATTACAGAGTAATTTTGATTATACCAGATATTTTTAATAGAATTCATATCAGAGAAATGATGACAATGATATTAACCAACATGAAGTTCAAAGCTTGCATACTTGTACAAGTAATTATGACAATTCCTTTTTTTTATATGTCTTTTAATTTTAAATTAAATCAAAGGATCATGTTGCTGCAACCTTTGGAGCTGGTTTAGGTTATGCTTGTGTTGTTGATGTAGGCCATAGAAAAACATCGGTTAGTTGTGTTGAAGATGGAATATCTCAACGCAATACACGTATAAGATTGCATTATGGAGGAGGTAATATATTGCAATTAATTAAATTAGCTAAATATAAAAATTAAAAAAAAAAAACAAGAATTGTGTTAATAATAGATTTTTTTTTGTGAAATTCAAATTTTAACTTTATCATACATCCAAATAATCTTATTTAATAATTATTATTTATATTTCGTTTCACTTTTTTATTACTGAGTCATTAAATATATTTCCACAAGTATTCTGATTTAATTTCCCTTATACTTCTGATTAATAATATTAATGACTATATAATTTATTAATACAGCTAATATTACTCAAACATTACATTGGCTTCTTAAAAAGTGTGCTTTTCCATATACTGAATGTAACCCATTGACAAGTTATTATGACGCTATTTTATTACAACAATTAAAACAAGATTTTTGTCATTTAAATTTGGATAAATGTGGTTGCATAGAAAAATCAGTTACATTAAAAAAACCTGCTAAGCCAGTTACGCAATATACAATTCAAGTAAGCACATATATATATATATATATATATATATAT
>NW_026099572.1:19079056-19092314 GCF_025091365.1 Daktulosphaira vitifoliae | reverse complement strand
ATATATATATATATATATATATTTTATTATGATTAATAAACTACCCAGTATTACTTTAATTAAAACTTTAGGTTGGTGATGAAGCTATGATTGCAGTATTGGGAGTATTTAATCCAACTTTAATGGGCATTACTGATAACAACCATTATGTAATTCAAGAAGGTTTTAAATCATTACCAGAAGACCCATATGATGAAGAATTTTTGAGAGAAACAAGTGTAATTAAAATTATATTGTATATTTTTGCAGCTAATTTTTAGATTAATACCATAAAGGTTGTTGAGATTCTATCAGGGAGTCCAATTCTGTAGTACTATACTCCAAGTGTCTACTCAGCTCACATTAGCTGTCCTTATATTGCATTCAATAGTATCCCTCCATCTCTTTTTTGGTCTTTCTCTACCTCTTCTTTCTTCAACATTCATTTCTATAACTGTTCTTACAGTTTCTCATTCTCCTCTCCTTATAACATGACCAATCCATCTAAGTCTATTTTTTCTCATCTTACCCACAATTGACGCTATAACTATACTCCCTCTTATATGTTCGTTTCTTATCCTATTTTGTCTAGTCACTCTACTTATCCATCTAAGTATTCTCATCTCTGCTCTACTTTCTTATCAACCTCCCAACACTCTGAACCATACATCATAGCTGCCCTCACTTCAGTCTCGTAGAATTTACCTTTCAGCCTCATTGGAATTATTTTATCGCATAAGAGGCCAGATACTTCTCTTCACTTCAACTACCCACACTTAATCCTGTCTTACATCCTCGTCAATACTACTGCTCTTTTGCATAACTAAACCTAAATACTTAAAACTTTCCACCTCTCCAATCACGTCCTGGCCTATTGTCACTGATATCCTCATTTCACCTATCTCGTGTTCTCCTTTGTCAAATTTGTACTCTATATACTCTGTCTTACTTCTACTTAAACCATTTTCTTCAAGAACTGATCTCCACACCTCTAGCCTTTGATTAATTTCCTTCCTATTTTCTCCTATTAACACTATATCGTTAGCAAACAACATGTAGCAAATTCTTTGTATTTCTCTAGTAATTTCATCCATCACTATAGAGAATAAGTAAGGGCTTAAAGCAGAACCTTGTTGCACTTCTACTCTTACTTGAAAACCTTCTGTTACTCCTCCTACGCTTTTTACCCTGGTACAAATGCCATCATACATATTCTATTATATTAATTATTATACAAGAATAAGTCAGTTATTTTTATGTAAGAAAACTTTTATGCACATAAATTTAAAATATTTATTCTAACAGTACAACTTAAATTTTGAAGTTAGATTAAAATTTTTTATCATGTCTTATTAAATGGTCACATTATTTTCTAATATTAAATATATTTAATCATTATAAGACAAGTATATCATTAAAAGTTTATTTTCATTTGATCATTCTTCTTGTGACAGTGCTATCCATAATTAATAAAACTAATATTTATGACATGTTTCCAGAAATTTTTTTTTTGATACATTTTTAGCAAAAAAAAACTCTTGCATGTCTACTATATTAAAAAAAATGAATCATATATTTCTAAAGAGTTCAAAGTATCCTGAACTTATATGAACAATTTTCCCCATTACTTCAAACAGCAGTAATACCTTTTATTAAGAGTGTATTACATAAGAAATATTAATCATTTAAAATTTAATATTATTTGTAGAGGAGAGGAACAGGTCGTGAATTAGAAACAGAAACTCAAACTGAAAATAGTATAACACACAATACAGAAGAAGAAATATGTGTTGATCAAATTGAAACAGCTGGAAACTACTTTGATATTGAGACTGGTAGACCTCAAAGCCTAGATAAAGTAATTGTACAAAGCATTGAAAGACTTAGTAAGTATTCTAACTCAATTGGTTATTTTAAATAGATGATTTATTTAAATGAATTTCATAGAAAATAATTTAAATTTTATTGTATATTTTCAGTTATTTTCTTCTTCTCTTTCCTCGATTTCTAAGGAAATAGTTTCTATTGTTCTCATTATTTGTAATACTTGACCTGTTTCCTTATTTTTTATACACTTTGTATATATTATATATAGTAATATATATATAGTATATATTTATACTACAAAACAAACATTATGTTTTTAAGATTCAGATGATATTAAACGAAAAATGTATAGTAGTATATTGGTTGTTGGAGGCGGATTAAAATTTGAAGGTGCATGTGCATGGTTGAAGAGTAAAATATCGCTAAATGCACAACAAGTTTATTACGGAGGTGATTTCTTTTAAACAATTGAATATAAATTTCGACACATTTATTAAAATAAAACATTAAAGCAAGCAACTATGTTACTATAGCAATGCTTAATAAAATAACTTAAATACTTATTTATATTAAATAAATTAAGTTTATCCACTTTTTTTATTTTAAATTTTTTTTTAAGTTCTTAAACTAAATTAAAAAAAAGTCATATATCTTGGTTGTTTTTGAATTTAAATAAGGAATTATTTTAAACTATATAACTGTTACCCCAATTTATTACGAAATAATTTTTTTGATTCAGGTCACATTGAAATAATTAACTCCCCTAAAGATATGGATCCCCAAGTTGTTGCATGGAAAGGTGCTGCCATTCTTGTTGGTCTTGAATCTTCTATTGAACTTTGGATCTCAAGAAAAGAATGGTCATTTTGGAATATTAGAATCTTAAAAGAACGAGCCATGTTCAATTGGTAATTTTAAAATTTAAAATTATATCATAACACAATTATACTAGTCCATTTTATTGTATATAGTTGTAAAATTTGAATTAAAAATAATTTATTTAATTTTATACTATAAGAGACTTTAAGATAGTTTTTTTAGAATTTTACTTTTGTACCTTTCTTTTTTAAATGAAAACAAGCATCTTGAGGAGAGACTGCATTTACATGATATTTCTTTTGATGCTTAACTATGTTTAATTTTTAAATAAATTTACTTATTATATATACATTTTATTTTTTTATCTAAACTTACTTATAAAAAAGAGTTATTCAACTTTGAAAGCCATTTGCACATAAAAAATAGGTTGTCGGAACAAATTTGTTTTGTAACTTATAATATGTAACATAAGCTTTAATTTACTTATGTTTAGAGAACACAGTATTTCTAAAACATTTTCAGAAGTTAATTTTTTGTCCAAGCCACTATTTTAAATTCAGATTTAAGGAAAAAAAATTTATATTGATGTTTATTTTTCAAAAAGTTAGAGCATTATTAAGTTAAAAAAAACCCAGCACAGGGGGGTTGCGGCACAGTGGTGACGTGGCATAGTTGGATCAAGTATAATGATATCTGACAGTGATTAAAATCACTATCAAAAATAAACGCTTCGATGCAAATCTTTAGATAGTGTTTAATTTTAAAAAAATTGGTGTTTTATTCCAAAAGCTACTTGATCTGCTGGTTCCTTATTAATATCTCGATTAAGATAAAGTATGTCGAATGAAAAAGGGTTTATTAAAAAATATTATTTCTCATAAAAAAATTGTGTGGATCCATAAACTTTTCAATAAGTTATAGCATTATAAAGTTAAATATAATATAAATAATAAAATCGAGAATTTTCACACGAAAATAGCATTCGGTAGCCATTTTCGCCGTGAAGACAAGTCCAGAGGTCAAATTTTTTTTTTTCAAATTAAAGTATATTACATTAGCTTTAATTTAAGATATATATAAAAGTGTCAGACCTTCCGGAACATTTTCAAAAGTTAAGTTGAAAAAGTTAATTTTTTGTGAAAAAGTTGTCATTTTAAATCCCCCCCTGTGGGCAGATAAAGTGTCAGATTTACAAAAAAAATATACCAAATGATAAGTAAAGACATCAAGCATCTATATAAAAAAAAATTATATTGATATGTTCATTTTTGAAAAAGTTAGAGCATTATTAAGTTAAAAATATAAAAAAAAATTATTTTACAAAAATCGTAATTTTTTATTAACTTTGATGTCAACTTTCACCACGAAGACAAGTCCAGAGGTCAAATTTTTTTTTTTCAAATTAAAGTATATTACATTAGCTTTAATTTAAGATATATATAAAAGTGTCAGACCTTCCGGAACATTTTCAAAAGTTAAGTTGAAAAAGTTAATTTTTTGTGAAAAAGTTGTCATTTTAAATCCCCCCCTGTGGGCAGGTTAAGTGTCAGATTTACAAAAAAAAATATACCAAATGATAAGTAAAAACATCAAGCATCTATATAAAAAAGAATTATATTGATCCATACATCTTTCGAGAAGTTATAGCATTATTAAGTTAAAAATATAAAAAAAAATTATTTTACAAAAATCGTAATTTTTTATTAACTTTGATGTCAACTTTCACCACGAAGACAAGTCCAGAGGTCAAATTTTTTTTTTTCAAATTAAAGTATATTACATAAGCTTTAATTTAAGATATATATAAAAGTGTCAGACCTTCCGGAACATTTTCAAAAGTTAAGTTGAAAAAGTTAATTTTTTGTGAAAAAGTTGTCATTTTAAATCCCCCCCTGTGGGCAGATTAAGTGTCAGATTTACAAAAAAAATATACCAAATGATAAGTAAAGACATCAAGCATCTATATAAAAAAAAATTATATTGATATGTTCATTTTTGAAAAAGTTAGAGCATTGTTAAGGTAAAAATATAAAAAAAAATTATTTTACAAAAATCGTAATTTTTTATTAACTTTGATGTCAACTTTCATCACGAAGACAAGTCCAGAGGTCAAATTTTTTTTTTTCAAATTAAAGTATATTACATAAGCTTTAATTTAAGATATATATAAAAGTGTCAGACCTTCCGGAACACTTTCAAAAGTTAAGTTGAAAAAGTTTTACTTTCTATATGCATTTTTTATATTTGAAGCCCCCCCATATATAGGGAAATAGTCTGATTTAAAAAAAAAGTATATCCAATGAAAGATGTATATAAATACTACTTCTCATGAAAAAATTGAATTGATCCATACATTTTTTAAAAAATTATAGCACTTTAAAGTAAAAAATGTAAATTATAAAATCGAAAATTTTCACACAAAAATAGCATTCGGTAGCCGTTTTCACCATGAAGACAAGTCCAGAGGTCAAATTTTTTTTTTTCAAATTAAAGTACATTACATTAGCTTTAATTTAAGATATATATAAAAGTGTCAGACCTTCCGGATCATTTTCAAAAGTTATGTTGAAAAAGTAAATTTGTTGTGAAAAAGTTGTCATTTTAAATCCTCCCCTGTGGGCAGGTTAAGTGTCAGATTTACAAAAAAATATACCAAATGATAGGTAAAGTCATCAAGCATCTATAAAAAAAATTGAAAAAATTTCGAAAATTAGCGATTTTTAAATTTGTAATTTTTTTGGAGGTTTCCCCCATTTACGGGGAACGAGGGAAAAATTTTCCATTATTGAAGGTAATACTTTCAATTAGATTGTTTAGAGGAGCTGTATTCCTGGGTCACATTTTCCAAGAACCTAAAACTAAATAAAAAGTGTACTCATACCAGCGATTTAACTATAATTTTTTTTAAAATACGCCACTGAACGCATAATTCAGGATAGGGCTCTAAAACGACAGATTTTAAAAGGTCAATTCTGAAATGAAAATAAATTATTTATACATCATAATAATTCTAATATTATGCCTTTTATAATTTTTAAATTATTTTTCAAGGAGACTGCAATCTTTTCTTAAAAATTCCAACCATCTTTTACATATATCTAAAACATTATTTCCAAATTGGTTATATTTTTGCCTCCTCAATCCCTAGGTTAATTTGCATGTGACTTATATATAGATCCTTATTTAATGGAAAACATTCATAGAATTATTGAGAAAATATTAAAGTTGTCAAGAAAAATTAATAAATTGCTTTTAATTAGCTTTATTTAAATACATCAATAATTAATTTTTCAATCATTCATTATTTTATAATTTAATTTTTATAAAATCAATCCAACTTTAACAGTTGGTCATTCATACTCCCTACACTACAATATTATAGATAATATTTGGATTGGTTAAAAAATAATAAAAAATACTAAAATCAATAGCTGAAAGAATTAATTTTCGTTCTTTATTAGGAATTTATTATAATAAAATACATTAACAAATAAATTAAAGATATATCATAAAAAAATACTTGACACTTTATAATAAAACTTAATTATTAACTAAATTAATAATACATTCAAACAAACATTAAGTAAATTGAAGATAGTGGAAGGCTATAGAGAAAGTTAAGAATAAAAATTTATGTCTTCCACTACCAACTCAAAGAAAATTGGTCATGGTATTATTAAATGAAATTTATCTAATGATCATATATTTAAAAATACTATAATAAAAGTAGGCTTACCTTGTGCCTAAATGATAGATTGGCATGTATGAATTGTACATGCGAGATCACAGCTTCTAAAAAATCAAAACAGATTAGTAGATATTGTTGTTTTTTGTTAATAAAATACCTCCCGAATAATAATAGTAGTTTTCAAGTTTCTTTAAATATATATATATATATATTAGTTAATGAAAGACATAAAAAAAAATAAAGATTCATATAAATATTGTTACAATATCAAATACCAACCTTTTATTCTCATTAAAAATATTGTTTACGCCATAAACACATAAAAAACATATTTGTTTATCTATGGTAACGTCGTGCCCATTGACACATGTTTAGGTGGAACTGTATCTTGGAATAGCTGAAATTGTTTAAAATAACAATTATCTAATAATGAGAATATAGTATCAAAAAATAATTTTGAATGATTTCTCTTAAATCAGTTTTACATTATTTAAACTTCTAATTTTAAACAAAAATATAGACAGAAATTATTCAATAATAAAATGTTGTTTTATTTTAAATTTAAAACATGACCAATTTTCTTTTTGAATGTATTTTACAGCAAAAAATGTTTCAAAATAAATGTAGGTACTAAATAATAAATAAACATTTATTTTTAAAAGAAATTTAACCATTACAAACCTAAAAACACTAATATATCAATAAACAGTTATTATGAAATATTTTAACTTTTAAAATAAATTAGTCTTCATTAGAATAAAAATATTTGCATAAGACAAAATACTAAATTTGTATGGTTACTTTTAATTGTTTATTCGCAACTATTGTTAATATATTTTGGAAATTTCATTAAAATTAAATAATTATTCTATGAATATACTAGCATTTAATTTACAATCAACTTGAACCACCTTACACAAAACAAATTAATAAAAATCTTAGTTGTCCATAAAACTGTAAGTAATGTGACAGATTTTAAAACTGAAAAGTAAGTTTTTTATTTACATTTCAACAAAATGTATAAAATTAATTTTATTTTAATCTATTTTTAATATTGTAAAAATAAACAACAGAATGAAAAAGTAATAAATTAATTAACACAATACTTCATGTGTAAAGGATCTTCAAAGAACCTAGTTGAACATTCATCACAAAATTCAATAGATACCCTTTTATTAGAAACATGCAAACAAACACCTACCTCTGTATTTGAAGGATCTATGATATCATTTAGTGGCCATTCTTGATCACCATGAAATCCTTGAAGATCAATTGGGAAATCCACAGGGTTTTCTCTTTCCTCTAATAAATTAAAACAACCATCAAATAGACTACTGCTGGTATTGATAGGATATTGGTCTACATTTATTTCAGAGTTTAACTCATTTAAAGTTGTTTCAACATTTATACCTTGTTGTTGCGGAATAACATTTCTCCAATGTATGTTTCGTAGCAAATTACCAATTTGTGGACTGTTGGCAATAACACTTCTCAAATAGGCGATTTCTCGTCGACTTCTGACCCATTTTTTTTCACGTTCATCCAATTCTTTTTTCAAATTATTTATCTCACGTTTCAATTTAGACATTTTATGTTCCAAGTTTTTCACATACTCTTTTTGCTTTTTACGGTTCATTCGAGCAGCAACAGCATTTTTGCTATTGCTTGTTGGTACTCGACGAGGTCGACTTGAACTTGGCTTTTGGTTGTCAGAATCAGAATCAGAAAATTCATACTTGTCTGATGAAACAGATGAGCTAGATGATTGATCCATTTTCTTGATATCCTTAATAATCAATATAATTTGGAAGAATTACAAAGTTTCAAAATTCGTTAGAATTTTTTGTACTTACTAAAATTTTTGAGTAAAAAATTTAGTTGTATAACAATTATTTTTGAAAACTTCTACCATTTATACTAGGTTAATAAGTCATTTGGTTTCATTTTAAAATGAAAATTCAGTAAATAATTGAATAAAAATTTTACTTTAAGAATTTAGGACTTGTTAAACAGATTTTATACTTAACTAGTCAGTGTTTAACTGTAAGCGTGCGAATGTAAACGTAAGTAAACGTAAAGCGAATACAATAATAAGAGACGATAATTCATATAAACAGATACCACAAAGAATACTTGGTATCCATGGTAGTAACTAAGATTATACAGTATGTACCTTAATAAAAACTATACAAATGCTTTTAATGGACAAGCACTGCTAACATTATTACAATGAAATATGAAAGGTATTATTACCAAATAATGATAATTTATGAAAAAAAATTATAATTGTAAACAAATTGTCACAAAGTGGTCACATCATTACAAACATATGATCATAATATTTAGTGATAGATATTACATGAATGTATAGTATTTCATAAAAATTTAATAAATTCGAACAAATTTTTTTTCATTATTTCACTCATTAAATCATTTTTGTAATATTCTGAAAAAACTTCAGACGACTAATTTAATCAACAGTTTATTTTGCAATTATGTCCACTTTTAGTAAAGGTAAGTATCTATTAAAATGTTATAAATTTTAATTGTTAAAATTATAAATTTATTTATAAGGCAAACCCGAGGATAACTGTAAAATATTATAAGAATTTGATTTTTGATATTTTATAGACGTTTAATCAAGTAAACACATATATAAAATTCATTACAAAATTTGACTTTTCTATTCATAGCTTTTGATTTAAAGATGTTTAGTTAACTTTATCATTATTGAATTTTTTGTAACATTAAATATTAGAGTATAATATTATATATTATTATTAGAGTAATATTTCAGGATAGTACTTAAATATGAAAAATAATATATTTTAATTTTAGTAATTTATCTTTATTATAAAATATTATAATACACTTAGTTATTACATTTCAGAATGGTGGATTAAGTTTTTTTTGGAAGCTGGAATTCCTGCTTTTGCATCTACTAAATATGCAGCTATATTTTTTGAAAATAGAATACAATCCAACATGTTAATGGACTTGGATAAAGATATTCTAAAAGAAATGGGAATAACTGTTATTGGAGATATTATAGCTATTCTTAAACATGCTAAGGATGTTTACAGAGAGGTTCTACTAAACAAATATAAATTCAAATATGATTTTAAAAGTATAATTTTTTAATAGGGATTTTATGGAAATAGTGGAAATGAAGTATCTACACAAAAAAATAGTTCTTCTATAAATAATGAAACTGCTCCCCCCAAAAAAAAAATAGGTTTGTTATATTATTACTTTGTATAGTTTTTATCAATTATCAACAAATAGAATGTCCATATTTATGATCATATTTTTTCAGTTGCTAATAAAATTAAAAAGATTGTTGTTAGAAAAGTTAAAGTTTCTAGTGAAAGTGAAGTTGAAGAAGAATTGCCTGTATCTAAAATTATTAAGAAAAAAGTTCTACCTCAACAAACTCAACATAACACTAAAATAATAACAAGAAAAATTATTACAAAACCAAAAACTATTGTAAAAACAAAAGCAGGAGTCATAGAAAGTGATGATGACAATTGTGTTCCAACTAGTGAAATAAAAACAAAAAGTTCAGTTTTTGATCGTTTAGGAGTTGGTGATGTTAGTAGTACTACTCCGAATATTGATAGTGGAGTTAATTCTGATTCTAAAAAGGTATACTTTATAGATTTTTATTAAATTCTTTTATGATCTTATGAAATTATTTTTTTTTTTAGACATCTGTGTTTCAGCGACTTGGAAAAAAACACAACAATGAACATACAGTAGTACAGATGAAACGTTCTTTACCATCTGATGCACATTATGGACCTATTATTCCTTCTGAAGAAAGTAGTGCATTTACCAAAAGAATAAGGAATGAAGTACTAAGTAAGACATATAAAAATTAATTTTCACTAAATTTGTACTTTTTTTACTAATAAAATAAGTAACAATAGTAAATAATAATATTACTCTAATATGTTAAATAAAACTTTTTTACAGATTCTAATTCATCAAAATCTGTTTTTGAGCGGATAGGTGCCTCATGTGATATTGAAAAAAAAAGTCCTGGTCTTGTTTCAAAAAGTGGTATGATATTATTTGTTAATAGATTTGAATTTTTTTTTTATTTGTAATTTATTATTTTTTATTGTTTAGCTTTACTAAGAAATGTTAATAATCATGATGCCGGACAACCAATTCATGTTAATCCAAAGGTAATATATATACTTTTATGTTATTATATTAATTATACTGAGTGCCCACTATGTTCTAACATATAATAACTTCTGAATCACATTAAAATTATATTTTTTATTATTTGTTTCTAAAAAAAATAAAGCATAAATTAAATTTCACAATTGTTATTTTTTAAGTTTTAAAATTATATCGAGTTACAAGCATTTTACTACGTTTAATAGGTATGTAGTGTAGATGGAAGGCACATAAACCAACTAAACCCACTCATTGTATTAAAATGTTTTTAGTTTGATAGGTACTTATGTTGAAATTATTATTAAGTCATTAAATGTTTTTTGTAAGAGAAGTTCTTAAAAACTAGCTATTTTAAATTTATGAAAAAAATTGACATTAAAAAAAAAATAAAAAATTTCATTCTAGCAATAGAGCTTAATTATCACATTTAAAACTTCTATATCAAAATTTTGTTAACACCCTGTTAAATTTAATTAATTTTTATCAATACTCTAGTGTTGTTTTAAAACATTAAGTAGAAAAATTGTAAATAAAACATTATTTGTTTTAGGTATTAAATGTAAAGAAGCTGAGTCTATTAAATCGTTCACATTTCAGAAGCTCAGATTTAGGTTCAGATAAATATGGCCTTTAATTAAACATTAACTTACATTTTGCTAGACAATACTATTTAATAATTTTTAACTGTTCATAAAAAAATTATAAATTTTAATAAAATTAAATTAAAAAATAACTAATTTGATATTGCTGGCCATACTTCTTGTAAAGTTTAACATTGTGTATTCTTTTTCTGCTTTTTTTATGTTACTTAATTATTTCAATTCTTAGTCTATATCTGACATTATTTGATTATTAACTACATTTTAATAATAATTTTTTTTTTATTTGTATAATTTAATAATTTGTTACAGTAATTGACATTTTGACTAACACTAAAATATTTCTTGTCAAACTTCATCATTAAATAACACTCTTAAAATAAAAACGTTTCAAAATTAATAGTAATAATATTTTTACATTGCTTAAATTTTTTCATTACCTATTAATACTTCATGATATTTTAATATAATCACACTTATGAGGTGCACAATTAAGGTCTTTGGTTCTATAGAGATATGTATTGTCTTATCAGTAACATTAGTAAATAGTTAAAGGGTATTTGCAGTGTCGTACTTAGCTTTTTCTTATGGGAGGGGACAAAATGTATTTATGTGTCTTATAAAAGAAATTAATGGTTTACAAAAGATTTATACATAAAAAAATTGTTTACTATCTTCACTGAATTCTATCTTTTATACATAATTATTTTTGTGATGAGAATTCCTCCTCAGAGTATATCCTTGAGAGAATGTAGAACCTCACATCAAATATCAATAAATAATAACAGTTGTCGTTTGAACCAGAAAAATGAAATAATAACACAAAAGGGGGTCATCAATGGATCATAAATTTTGACTAAATTAAACCAAAACTATGTTTTGACCAAACTTTTATAAACGGCTATTAAATATCATTTTAGTGTAACCAGAATAATAATAATTTATTTTGTTAATAAGTATTATCATAATATTATTTTTAATTAACTATGTAATTAAGAAAAAAAATAAAAACAAAATATTCACATATAATTATAATGCTTACATGATACCCCAATTCCAGGGGCATATTTAAAAATTTATAATGGGATGGCACAAAAGTTTTTTCACAAATAAAATTTAGATGACCCTTTTTTTACTCATAACTTTTTTGTTAAGGTACATAAAAATTTGAAAAAGGTACACAAAAAATTTCACATATATAATATATGTTGCGTTCTTTTTTCTTATATACATAAACAATAAGTATATATAGAATGATTCATTTAATGTTTGATTTCTTTTAAAATAGTAATTATGTTAAGAAAATTATTTTAGGTATTTTTAGTTACATAATTTCTTGATTTATTAGTTACTAATTAATTTATTTAATGTAATCCTTATACCTTATAAGAGTGTCAACATTATTTAATGTGCTAGTTAAATATGTATGTTACCATTTAAAAAAATAAAGTTGACATATGTAAAGTCAGGATGATTAAAAAAATAATTTTCTCAACATAATTGAATTGTCATTTGTTAACTTAAAAATGACCGAATACACATTTTTACTTAACAAGTTTTATGTTAAATTATTAATTTTTCAATATAAATACTTCTTTTTTTGTAAAAAGTGCACTTTTTTAATTGTATTTATGTATATTATATAGTTTTAAAATAAACATAATATAAATAAATCAATAATTGATTTATTTATTTGTAGATTTTTTCTATAATTATTATGGAAAAAAATAGTTTTTTATTTGTCCTTAAAAATTTGGAAAAGTGGATATAGGTGACTATTCAGTTATTATTTTAATAGAAATCGAGTGGCTTGGTTAATAGAACTCACTTTTACATTCTGAAACACGACTAAGAAAACATGAACTGAACACAAGGCCTTATCTAGCCATCTAAGTTCTAAATTTTTTGAAAAAAGGGAATTTTGAAGTAATGGTGCCCCCCTCCATTTTCTATTTTACATGTATTTTCACGATTTCCCATTCCGTTTTTAGCTTTGATGCGAAGCTGAGAAGGTATTGGTTTTACTAAGATGTGTTTTTTTTTTATTTTTATTATTTTTGTCTGTTACCACTTTTTCTCAGCTCTCACCGAACCGATTTCTTTCAATGATACGTCAAAAGATCACAAATCGTATCTAGTCGAAGACATTACCCTT
>NW_026099572.1:19027770-19078554 GCF_025091365.1 Daktulosphaira vitifoliae | reverse complement strand
AATGCTATTATTGTGTGAAAATTCTCAATTTTATTTTTTACATTTTTAACTTTATAATGCTATAACTTATTGAAAAGTGTATTGATCAATATAATTTTTTTATGGGAAATACTATTTTTTAATAATCCCTTTTTCATTCGACATACTTTATCTTAATCAGGATATTAATAAGGAACTAGCAGTTTATGAAGCTTTTGGAATAATCCACCAATTTTTTAAAATTAAACACTATCTAAAGATTTGCATCGAAGCGTTTTTTTTTTATAGTGATTTTAATCACTGTCAGATATCATTATACTTGATCCAACTATGCCATGTCACCACTGTGCTGCGACCCCCCTGTGCTGGGTTTTTTTAAATTTTATATTCTGAAAATGTTTGCCACTAGAGCTCATTGCTAATTGAATATTCCCCCTTCTACCAAATTTTTATAACAAAGCCCAATCGAATCGTACTCTCCGTTCTCGCCACACTGATGTACAGCCCATATTGTCTTAGTTCGTACTAAGATTACATTGTCAATAATTAATTTTGTTTAAATGTATTATGTATCTTAAGTTATGATAAATATGATTCATATATATTAACTATTTTTTACATAGATGACAAAAATTAAATTATTAAGAATCGGTTTCCTTGATTGATAAAAACGGATAAAGTTATTTTTAGTGATTATATAAAATAAAATCCAGTAGTTCCTTAATATTACCCTTAATAATGCATATTATTTTTTATTATGTTATTGTTAATGCATTAAAATATAGTTTAGAGGATTATTTATAATTTCTTTTATTTATTACAATAATATATATATATATATATATATATCCTTATCATTAACTTTGGAAGCGGTCTAGTTCAATTTATAGAACTTTCAAATCTAATTTTTTCAACAGAAAAATTTTTATTCAATCAAAAATTAAAACTTGGAAGTACTGAATAAAAAATTAACTTTAATCAATTTCATTTGCTAGGTCATAAGAACAACTTGAATGTTATATAACTAGCATATTATTAAAGAAAATGTTTTTATTTTAACCCAAATTTTTATCAAAAACTTTTTTTGTTACATTTTATTGAAGGGCGAAATGATACTTCTGCCCTACGATATTTTGACCGGGACAAACTGCTTCCCTAAATCTGGCTCCACTTATCAGAATAAGTTGAATAGGAATATTTAAATTTTAATATTAATTAAATCTCACAAATTTGTGTGATTGTTAGTTACCATCAAGTCTCGACTTAAAAAGAGATTTTTAAATAGGTTTATTAGTATTACTAAAATACTATATTAATACGGAATTAAATTTTTTTTGTTTATAATTAAGTTTTAATTTAAAAAAATTGATAAAAAGTTAAAATTCATGTTTTAATTATGTGGTAATTATTTAATCAAAAGAATAACTAGAGTTCAGTTGATGAGAGTATTTTTAAACATTTGAAAGTTATTTTTCTGTAAAAAAAAAACTTTTACGTTATTTAAAGAACATAGACCCTGAGTGGAGTACATACGAATAGAATAAATATTTTTAGGTGACTAAAAATGTTTCTTATTCGTTTTAAAAAGTATTTATATATTGCGCCTAATAGAATCTACATTTTACTTAAACATTGCATTAGCTAAAGGTATACATATGAAATGCCTATACTTTGTGAAAGGAGTATCATATTCAATTATTATAAAACTATTTTTACCCAAAATCCCTTGAAACTACATCACGCTATGCTGTTATCACCAAAAATTTAGTTTTTAATATCAATATTTTATTTACTGTTTGTATCAATATTTTGTAGTTTGGTTGCCTAGTATATACAAAAGTTATTTACAATAATAATAAATAATTTTTATTTATAGTGTACAATATCATAATTCAGTTTAAGTTTACAAATTTTTGATGGCAAATATTGGTTTCTTGTAATCTTGTAATTTTGTAATCTTGTACAAGTACTGTGAACTTGGTCACACTGGTTTAAATATTTACTCTGTTGCAATAGTATACGACAGCGGTAATAGTGACAAAGGTGATTACGGGTTTTTTCAAGTGAAAATTGGAGGGGCTCGCACAGCTATGTTTAAGTGAGTACAAAAATATCTAAGAGGGAGATGGGGTGGAAGGCACGTATGCATCTGCGGTGCGTCAACAAAACACGGTTTGCTTCGATGCGTGTACGCGATACCGCCGGTTGTTAGTAGTGCGGTATTTTTCCAGTCTTGACATTCGCATTAAATCAAATTTGGTTTTAATAATAAACTCACTCGCGTCTTTCATCCTAACGCGTTGAATCCTTTGGTTAGATTCTATAATTTTATTTAAATCTATGGTGAACGGACGGTACAATAAAAAATCTTTGGGAAATAATCTTTAAAGAAATATCTGAAGTATTACTTGTATTATCATAGACAACTAGTAAAAAAATTACTCAAAATGATGACAATGAATAGTCACGAAAACGGAATCGACTACAGTAATGGGTATATGGAACCGGAAGAAGAATGGGAACGGGAAGGTCTCTTAGACCCGGCATGGGAGAAACAGCAAAAGAAAGTAAGTCATTTGTTTTTGTAAAATTATATGCACTCGATTTCTATTAATCATTTCTTTAATTTTTTGATAAATTATAAGTTGCTTAATAGTTAAGATCATTATTTTGGTGATAAATGTTAATTTGAGGATTTAGTATTTTAAGTATTATTAATAATTTTATAAAACGATAATTAATGATTATTGGTTCCGTTATCAATAGTTTCCTTAAGTTTATGGATATAATTAATATTGATTGGTAATATTCACCATAAGTGGTATGGTTTTGTTTGTATCAGAGAAAATTGTATGATATATGTAAGTATCAGTAAGTGTTCATACAATATCTGTGGCTTACTTTCAAAAAACAACAAAAAAGTGAAAATAGTTTAATAGAGTTCATGTATTAATTGAATAAATAAATTTTTCTATACATATGTTATGGATATAAAATCATATAATAGAAATTTATTATATTTTAAGTATGTTCCTGATCTAGTAAAAAATGTACATTTAGAGATCTTATTAAAGTTAAAAGTATTATTTATCTTGTATTTCTGTAAAGTTGGCTCACTAAGTTTTGAAGATTGAAATTACCTACCACCTATATATAGTTTTTAGATTTTGGCAACTTTTCTTTAATCATATGGTAAATAAACTTATTATTTAACTTGGCCATTCCCAAAAGCAACTTACCACCGTTTAATATTATGATGTTACTCGTTTTTTTTTTAAATAATAGATCATACATTTAGTTAATATTTTTGTCATTTGTCATGATAAGTATTATTTAGATAATTTTTTTTATATATATTAAAATAAAACAAAAATAAATAACTAAATACTAATGTATTATTTAGTATGGAATGTTAGACGAGTCTATTAATATTTGTGTGTTATAAAAATAACAAAGGGAAAAATTCAATTATTAAATTATTTTTTTCAGTGTTTATTTTAATAATATAACATATATGGGTCTTAACATTTTTTCTACTATCTATTATCTCAATTTTTCTTATTGAAAAATTGAGAACCTACTTTGACATAATTATTTTACATTTTTTAAATGAAAAATAAAGACAAATTTGAATGTTTTTTTACTGTCATGCTGCAAATTTATTTAAAAAATTTTTTTTTCAAAAAATCCCGTTATGTAAATGTATGTGTATTCCTTTTAATTTTGTTATTTAAAAAAATATATTTTGAATAATGAACTAATTAGTATAGTAGGTCATTTTATTAATATTTTAATATAATTATAAAAAGATATTATAATTTTTAAAATGTTGTGGTATTTACGATTTAATAGATGTATCGATTAATATATTAATTTAACACAGTATACAATAATTTCGTAGGCAGATCTACGAATGAAAGAAAACATTCTATTGCTTTATTGTCTTCTACATTTTGCATAAATTGATAAAATTATGTGTTGTTCTTTAACCCGTTGTTATGACCTGATCGTTTTGTAATGGCGTAAATGCGACAATAGGATGTTTATGACCTAGCCCAACATAATTTTCAAGTTACTGAATTAATTAAGAATATTTCTTCGCGATGCGTGTTATAAATAAAGTTTAAAAAGTAGTAATCACTAAACCTTGACAACGTTACACGATTATTACTATTATTATATTACTGTTGTGTAACTTACCATGCACTCGTAATTGCTTAAAAAAGGCGCGAATTCAATTAGAATGGTTACACGTGCTCATCTCTTTTAACCAATTGTACCAGTAAGCATGTTTAATGTTTGATTGTCTTAATTGTTTCATTTGATTTAATAGATTCTTAAAAATTAAGAGAACCTTCTATTTTAAAAGTGCACTGTTACGCATATATTATATACATTGAAATCGATGTAGTTAATAGTATTGGAAAAAATATATTGATGATTGAATCTATAAAAATATCCTCCTATAAGTGTGTTTGGTGAATACAATATTGAAGTTCAAATAAAGAAAAAAATTTCGTGATGATCCCGCAAAGTGATTTTTATTATTACCAATATTTTTAATATTCGTGTTTATCTAGTAATGTACACCAACTATAGTTGATTATGTTTTACGCTTAATAGTCGGCCAGTCGTAGAATACGTTTGACATGAGTATTTTTGCCTTTCAAGATTGTTTTTTCCTTTTTACCTGAGTTATTTTGTTTTTCATACGTACGTGAACATTCAATACATTCTGAATAACGGAAGAGTACACCGATTCTGAAGGACAAGATCAATCCTAATCTATTATGCTGTGTATACGCAAAGTGTAGTATGAACTCTCTTAAGTAGTCCATACGTTTGTGGAGTGTTATGAGAAATAACGTATAGAAAAAATTCCAACTTTCCGCTTTTGCTATCATATTTTTACTAAAATATCAATTTTAATCTGATTCTTTATATGTATGTTACGACCATTTAACGCTTATACGATAGCACCGATAATAGGTAATGTTGATTTATATATGTTATTTATCTACTACTTATTTTTGATCTAATAAGGGTGGCTCTCAAATAAAGTGTTTTTTTTTTATAAGTTGTATTTAAAGCTGCGTACATATTGTGATGCACTCGCGACGAAAAAAAACACGAAGAAAGTACATAAAGAATGTAGCTGTGTAATCCAGTTTTGTAATTTACTATGATATTTAAATCATTTTGTTGTATATATTGTGTTAATCTTCATATGTCAAGTTTGTGATATCATTGTTTTCAACGCACCTAATTTATATCGTTTTAACTGTTATTTTAGGGGTAATTGTTTTCAACTACATCTCTTACTTGTTTATTAGTAATGCTGAAAAACAGAAATTTTATTAGTCTGAATGGAATTATATTTAAATTCGAAAAATAATTATGTTATTCACTTAAGTAGTATTAGTTATCGCGATATCATTTAGGTGAAGTGTGATAAATTTAAAAGAATAGAGTAATTGTAAATTCATTTTTACTCTTAGAATATTTAGCAGATTTTATTCTGGATAGAAAATTTCTGATTCTTATATGTGTTGCTATCATATTAAATTCAAGTTTGAAATAAAAACTTATGCATTTTTGTAAAAAAAACCATTTATAAAACTTAATTAAAATGTTCTAAGGCTATTATAAATTATGTTTTAACGATTTCTGATTACAAATTGCTATTTATAATGTATTCTTATTAACAATTCATTGAACTGTTGAAATATTTAGTCAATAAATGTATTTATTCAAAGTACCGTTTCTTCAATACTTAGGAATATTCGTAATCATGTTTTTTTTGTCCAAGTTTCATACGTCAATTATCATTAATGTGGTTTACGATTAGTTGAAATATGTTACGTATCTCTGACTACCGTTTTTGTTCTTGTCTTAAATCATCTGTTAATTGTTTTTTAATGAAAATAACTTGACTGGCTTCACCTTAACTTTGCCCTTTTTGAAACTAGTATCGGGATTATTATTTTTCCAGTCATGATAATATATTTTACGTTTCAAATATTTAAATCACGATCAATAAGTGATATTCTTGATCGATGACCAACTTGTAAAACTAATCTGTAATTATTCTACAATTGAATTGCTTGCCTAGTCTTTTATAGTTATTGTGCACAATGAATTATTATTATTATATTTTATTTATCTTTTCTGTGTGAAAGAACCATCACAATATTATAAATAAATAAAGAGATATCGTCTTCTGATGTTCGTTCTACAACGGGTTGCCGTGAAAGCTAAAAAATTCAAATGCTTATCAAAACCCACGTGTAACTTTGTTGATTTTCTGTTGGTTTTTAGTTCCATACGATACACATAAGTACAGAATTTACGATTCTAACATTGATTTGTTGTTTTATACTGCAGTAGCAGTCTTCTTCTATTTTCACCTACCAACACCTGCAGTGATGATAGTTGTATAGTTACACGTGCTTATACGGTTGTCGTTACGAGAAGTGTGAAGTAGGAACTAAGTGAAAGTGAACTTCGACAAAATTATTCTACGTTCATTTCATATATAATTTAATTAAAAAACTGGCCTATGTTATTGATGCAAAAGTTCTTGTAGTCTTTAAAGTTAGCGAAGCCTAGTTTTTATCTATACTTTAATTTTGGATGAGTACAGATGCTTCTGTTGACGGATTACAACTTGTAAAGCTTATCTCAACGAGAATATTATTGTTTAGTAGTTTTTTTTTTATATCATAGGCCACGGCATTCATTTATTTTCATTGTCGCTTTCTAATTTGGAGCTTTGAAATTATTTTTGAATATATCATACTACCGAATAACAATAACGTGTTAGCATAACACTGCCAAAAAATAGTAATAATTCCTGTTAATAAATTTTTAGTCTTGAGACTGTTAAAATTTTTTTATCTTAAAACATGTAATTTGTTATGATATATTTAAACTTGGAGTTAAACAATGAAATATAAGAATAAGAATGCCCTTGAATTGAACATTTATTTTTAGTTCGATATTTGTGTCATTTATGTTTTTATCCAATTAGACCGACCGTTTTCCGATATTCAGTAACTTGGCTCGCTCTTTATGCTATTGAAACTCAGAATAATTTTATTTTTGCGGTTTAAATAGTTTTGGAAATTGTTGGCAGACATTTGAATTTGTCCTACTTGAAATTATCCTAAAATACTAATAAGTTTTATTTCTTCTCGCTCTTTTAGTCAGTTAATATAATAAATGCAATCTTATAATGTTGTTATTTTAAGTCAAAATCAAACTGCAATAATTTCATATGAGGAGAGCACACTGTTGATTTGCGTCAACAAATAATTATGCATGACTCAATTTTATTAATACTGTTTTGCATTAACATAATCTTACCTTACGTGCTAATAATTAAGATATTAACAATGAACAAATCTATTGAAAAAAATCAGTTATGAAAGCAAAGTGCTTGAATTATATTCTTTTTGTGTAAATTAGGTATTTATAAATAGTTCTCTAAAACGAATTAGAAGATTGTTCCGCTTGTCATATTAAAATTTAAATCTTCATTATGAATAACCTCTATGAATAACTTAAATGCAATAAGGTAAATAGATTGTTCACTAACCTAACTTCATGCATATATGAACAAGTGTTGTGTTGGTTGTACATAAAACTGTTCGTTGACGAAACTACCGTTTAATCAATAGACTTGTTTTCAATTGCCGAAGTAACGAAATCTTCAAATAGGAATAGGCATAATACAAATTTGTTCTTAAAAAACAGTTTGTATGCATCTGATATTTATTTGCGTCAACTTTCGACACGTCCTGTTTTTTTTATGTTTTCGATTTTGGCCGATGTGATTTGGCACCATTCACGTTCGGATCGAGTTTGGCCGATTTGTTGATTATATTATTAATTACTGTGTCAAACCTCCTATCAATAAAGTAATTTTTATTAAGTATACATATTTTTTTTTTCACAATTTTTACAGTCGACGGACACCTTATAACTATTAGTTCATAAAACCTAAGTTTCCGGATGACTAGATATTTGTATGGTGCTATTACGTTGACGATACGTATTGGGATGAAAACGTCCGGTTAATTTTGGATAAGACCGGAACGTGGATTTTTATGCTTTTTCGACAGTAATTATGTGGGAGAGAAAGGGGGAGGGCAACCAAGAGCAGATGGTATACCATCCGTTTACCCCACGTACATATTGAAGCGACTGTTAGCATCCATTGGGGCGCCTGCAGCCGTCGAGATATTTATAGCTTCGTCGACGATCCGGTCGGCCTAGATCCGCGTTTATTTTGGTTTTTGTCTGCTAGGCAGGCGGCGGACCCGGCGAATATTTATAATTGACGCGCATGCGCACAAACCAGCAATAGTCTCCCGACACCGACGTACAACAGCATTATGTTACCCCTCGGTCGACCGCTAGTGACCAAAAATGGGCCGACACATCAGCAAATGACCGCTGCTCTATCAGCGACTTTAACGTGCACAATACTCGGTACGGTACATTTTTAAAACTTTAAATACAAAATAACATTAATATTCGAGTGTCCCTCACATTTATGACACAGAGGATAAAAAATATATTCTTCGGGTTTCTCCTGACCATCTCTCCGGTAATTGCCGCCCCCAATCGGACTTTCTACAAAATTACACATCATTACGTCTAAGACTACGATTTAAACATTTATTTCTCTTTTTTTTCTCGCGCGCATTGGTCTGCTAGCTATTTGTTATTAGTGCAGTACGCATGGCGTGTACTCCATTCCGATCGGATAAAAACATCTGTGATCACGTTTTTTACTGAGCGCATTCCTGAATAAAACTGCTTGGTAGAATGACGTAGGGGTCAGAGGGAAAACTGAGCTAAAGTTGTGAAATCCGGCACGTTACTTGCGTGTCCGTCGAGGTAAACAACAGGCGACACCGTTAGCTGAGCTGCCTGGGAAATATTCAAACAGTAGCCCTTATGGATCTGTACTCTAAGTGTTTCAAATTAAGTCGTGTTTTAGTATTATGTACAACGTGTGATGCACAAATTATAACTGAAATTCCTTTTATATTTTTACTGAGTATATATGAATATTTTACATCAATTATGAGAATCGATAATGACTTAATAATATGTTAGTGGTCTGAGTGTACACTTTAGTTGAACGTCTTCTATATATATCTATATGTATATATATATATATATACCAAGTTCGTCGCTTGAATTTTTTTTTATTATTATTATTTTTTTTAAATCGAAATCTAGTTAGTTATTACTCATTTGTATTAAGCGACATAAAAAATCGTTTAAACAATCCTAAAAGAATTCGTTTTATGTTACTGTAATTATTTTATTTTTTCTTATTGAATTCTTTAATGGTTAGTAATGTATAATTGTTTATCTTTCTACTTATTTGGGCACTTTACTGTAGTCAGAATTTGCGTTTTCTTATATAATGTCCTTTTTAGCAGTTATTAAAATACTAATGATCCATTGTAATTAATTGTATTTTCAATATTTGTAACAGAAATTCAAGTTTAACTGAATTAGTGTTGGTGTTTAATTTCTATGACATTTTATCACAATTTGCACTTGTGCAAATAGTATTAACGTAGATTGTACGTATAAATGATATTTATGTTGCCTAATGTTATGTCAGTATCCCTATTTACTTCCCCTTACAAAAGGCCATTGGCTGATGTATACGCTCAACACGTCCGTTATGAGGAAAAGTGGTAAAACCAGTTGTCTTGTAATTACACGTCCTTGAACTTCTTATAAGGCAGTGCATACAATAGTAAAGCAGTTGGACAGGCCGGTGTTCGGTGAACGAAGAGGATATCACATTTTTATGCGTTTTTTAGCGTTTAATACCTATCACAACATCCCTACCAATTCAACCAGTTGGCTGTTGTTGCAAGTAAATGGGTCGAATGCGCCAAAACTTTTTCTTGTTTCCAGCTGTGACAATTGTTAGCCAATGTCACGTATAGTTTACATCGATATTATCTTAGTAAAATGATAGTGGTGTGCAATTACTTGCGCTGCTTCTTTTGTTTTCAAAACGGTTTGAAAAAAAAAAACAAATCATTTTTGTTCAAGTGATAGAAATCGTGCTTGTTGAACGAATTGAACGGTATCGCATTTTTATTTTTAAATACTGCCATTGACCTCGTTTACAAGAAAAATTCTAGCGAATTTGTTAGATTATATATCTTTCATATGGCTTCTTTAATAGTTCTGGTCTTGTTGACGAGCTCGCCCTTCGTCTCTCCCGAACGATAATTTTAATCATAACAATTAAAAATACGTTACTAAGATTTTATTTTTTAACGGTTAACGTGGGTGGGACTTAAAAATAATCGGAGGCGACGATGATTCGAGCCAAGTCAATGTCCGAAAATATTTTATGAGGACACGTTCATATGATCGTTATATTTTAGTATAGAAACGGTTAGGACGTTTCAATATTTCACATTTGACTCGTATTTCTAGAAAGCAAAATCTGTTTGCTTTGATGCTCGCAATACATGTTGTGTAATTTCAAACAGTTTGTTTCCTTTGAAATGCCAACACATCAGAAACTGTCTTGATCGACTTCCGCCAAGTCCTCGCTCATATTTTCAATTTTCGTTACGTGACTCAATAGGGATGTTACTATTTGTCAGCATTATCATGACGTGTAATTTATGACTACACGGTAGAAAATAAAAATTCTATAAACACTGTTGCTTATTAGTTAGCACTTTGGTCGTCGTCGCATTGTTCTATTAGGATGTAGTTACAGTGTTTATTTTTAATTTACTTAATGCATAGGCTCTTTGGTATCTTGTGTTTGCCACTTAATAGCCAGTAATTAAATAGTAATATTTGTATGTATTCATAGAATTGTTTACAACATTCTGTACAATGTTGTGATGGGTACGGCTGTTTTTTAAATTGAGCTTTATTTTTTTCTCATAAAGCTTTATCATTTCAATGTAGGCCGTGTAGAGACTTGACGGCCAACCTATTTAGAAAACATTTAGGTCTATTAGTTATTTATTATCGTATGTATTTTTATTGCAGTCAAACAGACATTATACATTGGTGTCAGTTGTACGTCAGGGTTGTTAAATGACTCGTACGGGTGAAATATTATAGTGCGTTGGTGTTTGATGACGAAAAGGCAAAAATAAACCGCAAAGAATTGTTGAAACCAAATTACATAATGTATATACATTAAAAATATATAAGACTCTACCCTCTCTTAATTTTGACCAACCAATTTTAAATTTAGAACATAACTGGTACTGTTTATCGCGTGCAATTTTTTCACATTATTCATTCAATATATTTATATGTTAACATAATATATTTGTTTGATTCTTTTTTTAGATTCATTTAGACTGCGATTAGCGAGCTCGCGTATTGCAATTCGTTGTTCGTCCACATACACTTCAGTCTTCTATTAATTGAGCAATTAAGTGTTAACTTTCAGACGTTGCCAAAATTCTCAATTTCATTTTTCAATATAAAAGAACTTTAAAACAAAAAACTTTTAGAGTGGGGAATATGTAATAGTATTTTTACTCGTCGCTGAAAAGTCGATTCTTTCATCTCAGCTAATAATTAACGCCTACAGACGCTGGATGAATTAGTGTTTGCTTTTAGTCATCATGATGTTTCGTGATAGGACTAATTTTCTCATATTATCTTTTTAGTGGCGGATGTTTTTTTTTCTGTTATTAGTGATGAACTTTAAACTATCTGTAACTCGAAGAAAGTTTTTCTAGATAATACATTTTTAAATAATATCAATTGTGAATACCGGATTTAATTTTTGTGAGTTCGTTAAGGTCATCGACTTTGTCGTCATATGCATACCTCATGAATTTTATTTACATATGTTTTTTAAAATTTCATACACATAAATGCCAACTAAGTATCTGGAAAAATATATTTCGCGTCGTTAGTAGCTATCATTTTAATTTGTCCGTTTTAGACATTTTTATGAGTTGGTCGTGACACATGATGATGATGATGATAATTCAAAATGTATTAGTATAACGATCTGAAGAATTAAGTTGTTACAATAAGTTAAGATTTCTTGAATAAATCTTTAATCCCATTTTCTGGTTTCTCTGAGAGTTGTATTATTCAAATACATATTATTCCCATCATTTAGGTCATTGTAAATGGAGGGGCGGCGTGGCCATAGTCTGGGACAAACTGCTGAACTAACCCGTAACATTGTAGTCGTGTCGCATGTATATGTGGTTCATATTTTTAACAGTTAACTACGACCTCACTTCACCTCTTTTTCGAACATACTTGTGGCATTATGTTACATTATTATTATTGTTTTTATTTTCGTAACGATATGAAGGATGTCAACAAAGTGAATCGGTATGCTGATAACCAGCGACATTGGCGGGGTGTGGGGTACCGAAGTATTTTGTCCCGCGCGTCAGTCTCTGCTAATGGACAGCACAAATAGGCTTAAATTTGGTGTTTTGATCAACACAAACTACGAAACGCACAGTGGACCTGTATAGCTTTGTTCAAAAGCATTATGTTAGTCATTCCGGTTTTTCTATCGAACAACCGATTTTCTGGGACGTCAAACATTTGTTTCTCTTTTTTTAAATTTGACTCTTATCCAACTATACAATTGTTAAGTCGGTCGATTGGAATCGCCATTCGACCGTGACGACGACCTCCATAAGTCCCGGGGTCTTATCCGAGTTATCATTCCTTTATTAAATCTTACGACGTGTATTAGAAACAGCCTATCCTAAAATTAAAATAAAAAAATATACGTTCATGATATAATCAGTGTAGTGTCGCTTTAGTTTCTGCCCATTCATTTGCCTCTCCTATTGATTTTTTTTTGTAATTTTGAGGATCGCATTTAAAGTTTTGCAAAATAGAAAATAATCGCCATCGTGACCCTAAGAATTTAGTGTTTGCTTTAATTCCCAGTCATATTCTGTGAAAAGGGATCTAATATTCCAAATTTATTTTTCTATTTTGCCAGTTAAATAATTTTATGTCGATTCAGTCCATAAATTTATATATTACATAAAGTATTGTAATGTTAACAATGACANCGTGTATTAGAAACAGCCTATCCTAAAATTAAAATAAAAAAATATACGTTCATGATATAATCAGCGTAGTGTCGCTTTAGTTTCTGCCCATTCGTTTGCCAATCCTATTGATTTTTTTTTTTGTAATTTTGAGTATCGCATTTAAAGTTTTGCAAAATAGAAAATAATCGCCATCGTGACCCTAAGAATTTAGTGTTTGCTTTAATCCCCAGACATATTCTGTAAAAAGGGGTCTAATATTCCAAATTTATTTTTTATATTTTGCCAGTTAAATAATTTTATGTCGATTCAGTCCATAAATTTATATATTACATAAAGTATTGTAATGTTAACAATGACAAGAAATTGTTGACATAAACAAGACGCTAATGGTGACAACTCAGAGAGTTATTTCAATAAAATGAAATCCTATTGTAACGAAACACACATTGTTATCCACGGCGGAAGTACACATCATTTTCTAATTCAAAAGTACTTCAATGACTCAAGCACCGTTTTATTATTGATAGTCATACTAAATTTAAAATCATAATTGAAGTTAACTCAAGTCTAGATTGTTCCCGACTGTCGAATAATTACCCTATACGGTTTTAGCACGTTAGATTAGATTATGTATACTTAACAAATTGTCACTGGTAAACCTAATAGATTTTCTCGGAAACCTTACTGTTATTCGCATTTTAAGGCTCATTTTTGTTCGTGTTAAGCTGATCACGTTTTCTGATTGTCCTATAAATAATCGGACGTGAGCTTAGTTCGTACCGCAAATAAAAACAACTAACATTATATAAACAGCAATTATAAAGTATACATTTCAATATTAATTATGCTGTATAAATAAGACAATAACCATTGCCAGCCGCCAATTTAAGTATTGAGCATTTTTTCTCCGATATTACAATTTTTTTTTGTAGTAAATAAATACTTCAAAGAAACATTATAANATCTAACATTAATAAACAGCAATTATAAAGTATACATTTCAATATTAATTATGCTGTATAAATAAGACAATAACCATTGCCAGTCGCCAATTTAAGTATTGAGCATTTTTTCTCCGATATTACAATTTTTTTTTGTAGTAAATAAATACTTCAAAGAAACATTATAACTCATTGAAACAATATCGACTATACAACGGGATAGATTTTTATGTTTAACATTGTATGCCGTTAATTAAATGAATGAACGAATTTAAAATCCCAAATAAGAATTGGATGGTTGCCAAAATTCGGCTGTACTTTTTATAGCTTCTTGAGTTACTCAATAGAATAACGCCTCGTGAAATGTATGCCATTTGTACCCGACGATATCATGCATTACTAGGGTCGTTATGTTATAAACGAGTTTAAAGTGTTAGTAGGGGCGATTTAATTTTTTTACTCTTGTAAGCATGCTAGAAACAGTTTTGATAAAAATAGTTATAACAAAAAAAAAGGTCTTTGGAGCCACATTTTATAAATGTCGTTTGAAAAAATATTAATGGCGTTAGTACAGGGGGCTAATGCTCTTATCGCCCCTTTTTAAATACGCCTTTAGTAATCGGTGGCATCTTTTAATGTCACATTCACTGCATTAACAAAATTAATTTCTTCATTTTTTTTGTAATTTAGTAATTTTTTATCACATCATCTAGTAGTTAGTAATGATATATAAATATATATATATATATTCATTTTAAATGTTTACCGTTCATTTTTTATTTATAAGTATGTAGTTACACTTTATACCATTCGAAACAATTATTTTAATTGTATGGAAATCGTTACTACGAATAAGTTGTAATTACAACAAAAAAAATTAAATTAAATATTGAATTTAAATTTTATATTATTTCGAGTATTAAAATATGTATTAAATAGAAAGATTCATAATGAACTGGAAAGCGTGTTATCAAAATAAATCTTTTCTAGAATTTCCATCAATCATTATCTCCATATAACTCAAAACGAAATAGACCATTAACATCGTCACGACATCTATTTCTAAGCAGCAACTAAATTTGAAATCGTTTGGTCCCTTTAATATTATTTAGTTCAATACAATGTCGACTAGACATTCTAATAATATAAATTATACGCTAAGTTCATCGGTCATTAAAGTATTTTTGTATAGTTAGGGGAAAGTCGGTTATGTCAGTGAATTCAAGCTTAACTTTAATTATAGGCAAACCTTTTTATGCGAGCACTTTTTTTCGCGTACGCTTATATATGCATTGAGATAATTCGTTCATAAAATTAAATATAAAATTGGTATAAAAGAAAAATTTACGAACATCAAGACCTTGGAGTTGTTTTGAGTTAAGGAAAAATGTCCCTTTTGGTAATCATTCGTAAGAATTTAGATTCGCTAAACTATTTGTTGCGTCAACTTATTAATTAAAGAATATTTTAAATTATGAAAGCAAAACAATTAGAATGCTATTGTTATTTAAAAATATGTAGATTCAGGTAATTTTTGTAATATTATCAAGTGATGAATTCATATAAAATTTAATAATTATCAAGTATTTGGTATGACTCCTACTAATGTCTCTTGTTTACGTGTACTTTTCTCTAATATATCTGGTAGACATTGACTGTTGAACTTCGTGTTAACGATCTTCTTGGTTTTTGTTTCTATTTACTTGTTCTATATTAAAGACCGATAGAATTCTCCATTAGCTATTAAATATGTTCGTTTTGTTGAACAGTATAATTAAAAAATTGTAGTGATTATAGAAAACTGTCACCGACAAGGTTCGGTAACTCACGACATTACCTTCTCCTAATGTGTATTAATAACTTAAAAGCTTGGTATGCTGCTAATATCTATTTACATATAATTACAACATTATATAGTTCAAGACGCTATAAATTATTCGTCATATACAGTTCTCACTATTTAGCCTAATGTATTGGTTCGTAAGCTTTTGTAAAATAATAATGTATAGTTATTCGACCATAACCGATAACCCTATTTATTTGCATTACTTATTGTCTATTAACATTATATTGAGAATTAAAATTAATTTTTTTACTTTCATTGTTTAACAATTATATCACATTGCATTGTATATAGGCTAGTGTTGTGTTTAGTACAGTACTTTTACCTTCGGTTTGGTTTTTCGGTCCGGTATAGTAGGAAATACAAGAATCCGCGTGTAATTTGCATTACACATCAAGAATATTGAGATTTTACGGCCATGGATAAAAAACGGAAAAAAACGTAATTCGTTGCTTTTTCAAGGTTTTGGTCGATGTATTGTTTCATGTTTTAATTATTATTATTTGGTTATACTTTACACATCGAAGAGGTCTCCCGTGGTCTTCACTTATTTTTCTATTTCATCGATGCTTTTGAATATCGATATCAAAAGTAGTGTATAATATCCATAGATATTATCTTAAGCAGTTCAGGTGGTAACCATTTTGTATAAGAGACAAATTGTTGATTAAACATGCTAATGGTTTTATTGGCTTCTTTGAAAATCGATTTAATTAAACAATAATGTGTTATCAGTAGAATTATTAGTACATTGTTGCGGTTTAGGTGTTTTTAGTGGATTTTAACTTGGTAATTTTATTCAATAAATTAAAACAGAAATTAAATTTTTATTGAATATTATTAATTAGAAGTTTTAAAGCTTTTATTAAAGTAACAGAATAAACATATTTATTATTTCACTATCTGAGAAGTGTAAAATGTAAAAAATGAACAGTTTTATAACTTAATTTTATTTTCATATCCCCATCATAGTTAACATTTAATAGTTTTTAGAATACAAAAATGTTACCCAAGTAATTTGCTATTAATATAAGTTCAAGTGTACCTTTATTATAAAAACGTATTAAAAAAAATTATTTTCTTCATTATTCGTGTATGATTTTGTAAATTAATGCACACAACATATTGTCAATATTTGACCGTGAACAAATTATTCGGGAAAAAAATGTTTGCTTCCACGTGTTGGTCTATATCTATACATGTACACAACGTACCTGTGTGTGTTGTATACGAAGGTTACCATGAGGAATTTTGTGTGATGAGCGTCGGGCTGAAGACACCGCGCAGTGAAATACTCGATTATGTTTCGATGCAATGAGAATAGCGGCAGCGTATACGACTACTGCAAGCAATTATCAAAATAATTATAGCAATTATTTTTCTCGTACACTATTGCTATTTTTTTCAATTATAAATAAGTATGTTAGTTATTGTCTGGCAGATCAACAAAAAATTGTGTTATAAATTAATTTTAAAATGTTGATGGGAATAGGAAATTTTTATTTACCAGTTGAACTGTACCAGTTGACCCAGTAAAATGGAATATTGCCTGATGAAATATCTTTATAATTTAACTTATTATAATAATAACATAACAATAATAATTTAAAAGGAAAAATTTAAGAAATTGAGTAAATTAAAGTTCTAATTAATATAATATTTATTTGATATGTCCGTGTTAATTATTTGTTGTGCAAAATTGTAAAAGTTATTTTTGGCTTGAAATGCATGTATGTGAACAACTTTAATTGAATTGAAATTTGGTTTACTTGGTGATTTATTATCATGTTTTTCTGAAAATTTAAAATAAAGACAGAAAATCATAATTGGTTATCAATTATTAATACCATCGGTTCGATGTAGAGTTTTGAAATTAGTAAATGCCAACTCCTAGACGTTAGTAAAATATTTGTGTTTAGTTATTATTAACAGTGTAGTTACTGAAATCATTTAAAAATAGCCGTTAAGGTAACTTGCAGCGTTGTAAAAACAGAATAATAAATCTGCACTATTCAGAAAATAATTAAGTACACATATTATAACATAGTAAAAACATATAGACGGTTAACAGATTAGGAAAACTTTCAAATTCTATAAGTGTTCGCGGTTATTTGATATAATTAATTTACATTCGTTCCAGTGCATTACAATTATTTTTAACTGTTTGTTATTGAATTTTAAATTACTTTTGAGAAGAACTGTGAATTATATGCATTTATAAATATTGTTGAAGCCACTTAGTAGAGTTCCAAGTTTGTGCAACTTTGTTGTAGGATTAGTAGTAGCATAAGAATATTTTTCGTTAAAAAAGGAATAACTCCCTTAACTCCTTTTCCATCAAAAAATCAGAAAAGTACATTACTAGGTTTCAATAATCAAAAATTTGTCTAAAACAGTTTACATTAATCTAAAAAATTTATAAATGCATATAATCCACAGCTCTCTGTATGGACTTTAATGTTCTCTACATTTTTTGTATGTTCTTTAAATTATAATTATTAGTTAAACTTATCACAATTTTTAAAAAATATATTTATTCAAGTTTATTTAGTAAGGCTTGAAGATTATCTAGTAATTAGTTAATGTAAAGAAAAAAAAAATCTTTAACTAGAAAGCGTTGTGGCTAAATTTTCCTAAATAGTATAATAATGTGCGAATACAATCTAAATAGATTTTATAATATACATTATTTTTCAACTATTTTTTATTGGTGATAATTTTTTATTTCGAAGTAATAGATTATAAATTAGCATCATTGTTGATATAAATTATTGAAATAAAATTTTGATTTAATTTGGTCTAATATTGTTTCTTGTTGTAACTTTTTGTAATTTCTTTTTTAGATTTTTTTTTTATTTAACTTAATTAGAATTTAAATGAACACAGTATTAGATAAAATATCATTTTTACTTTACAGTAGTTATCCAACATTTACAGATAAAAAATGATCTAACTAAGAAAATGACTGATTGATGACAACATTTTAACTCGTCTTTTAAGAGTTATTAATATTTAAGAATGATAGGTGGAGTTGAAAAGTGGTCTATTTATTTTTAACTCTAAGCATTTCTAACCCGCTCTTCTCCTATCATTGTGTAAAAGTATTTAGAGGAGAGTAGGTGTTTATTGCTCAATGGGTAATACCGCTCAGATTGATATCTGGCCTTTGAATTAACTTTATGAAGATTAACAAATTTTATAATAGCTTTGAAGTTTACCATATGCATATTTTTGGCTTTAAACTTAGTTATTAATATTATATATGTGAATACATTTTTTATAGGTTGTTGACCTAATTATTCGGCTTGCCGATTTGAGCTGCAAATATCCATATATTTACTTAATTTAACTAATTTCTAAACCAATATCTATTAAATATAAATAATTATAATTGTTCGTTAAAACTAAATATTTATAACCCTTGATTATAATATTATAAGCACTTGAGAACGAGAAAGTGATAATGGAACCCTCTAAAAATATATTGTTGTTCATATTATTTTTTAAAAAATTTTTAAAACTTTGTATAATTTATTTTTTAAAACGTGTTATTTAAAATAAACACAGATTATATATTTTTTTGTAGTTTAAATGATTATAATTTTGTGAAATAAAAATATTATTGGTAGTCTCATGTATCAGGAGACAGGAGGATAAATAAAACATTATAAACTAATACAAGTATCGTACTTTTATTTTTATAAAGAATAATGTTTTTATTGTCATAACTAACGTTAAGATTGTGGGCAAGATAACAAGAATACATATGTCTATGATAAAAAATTTAATAGAGTAGTAAAGTTTTTTTTCTTTTAAGATATAAATCAATATTTAATTCATATTGGAATATTTTTTAACTGTAGAATTTTTAAATGTGGGTTAAATATTAAAGCGCTTTAAAACAAAAGTAAAATCAATTGCTCTTTCTTTGAATTTTTAAAGAAAACAGGTTTTGCAATTCTATTAGTAAATCTTGAATTTTGTAAAAAAAATATAACTTGTTTGTATGATTAGTTAGTATTATAAACAAAAAGAAATTTATATTTAAATATTTTTACTGTGTTATGATAAATTCTCCTCGCTGTTTTGATTTAATCTAGCCGGGAAAGTTAACTAACTACTAATATATTAATCTGTAAAAATTGTCATATATTATAAATGTTTTTATGATTTGCTAAATAAATCTCCGTATATATTAATTTAACATTATTCTCAAAATTTGTAAACATTATGAAAATATGAGTTTTTATTCAAATTTAATTTTGTATTTTGGTAAACTTAATATAATGGTATTTACTTTAATACATTGCGGTCAATTAAATTATGACTTTATTTTACTTGCTATCTATACTTCGTTATCTTAATGAAATTATTTACTAAAAGTATTGGGATTAACTTAATAGAATGGAATGACTTTATATAAAAATGTTAATAATAATTATTAAATTACTTTTATTACACTCAAGTATTATTAAATAAAGTTATGAATGAATTAAAATTGCCGACCTTGCTATTTTTGTTTAAGTATTATTCGTTTGAATAAAGTGTTATTTCGTATTTCGCTGTTATGTTAAAATACAGCAATAGTCGAATGTGTAATTTTTCGTGTAAACCTATTATGCTGACTGAAAATTGCCAATTGGCGTTTTTATCCATTATTGATGATAGCTATCCTTTTGCTTTGTGATGTTATAATTTCTTTTTTTTTTCACAATATTGATTTGACTTTTTAGACTGTTACAATAAAAAAATAACTCTAAAGTAAATAAACCTCTAATTTTTTTTTTACAGACTTTTACGGCTTGGTGCAATTCACACTTAAGAAAAGCTGGCACAGCAATAGAAAACATCGAAGAAGATTTCCGTAATGGATTAAAACTCATGTTACTATTAGAAGTTATATCTGGTGAAACGTTACCAAAACCAGATAGAGGCAAAATGCGCTTTCACAAAATTGCCAATGTAAATAAAGCTTTGGACTTCATTGCCAGTAAAGGAGTAAAATTGGTGTCCATCGGCGCTGAAGGTGCTTAATTCTTTATAGATAATGGTTTACAATATATACACATAGACATATTTATAAATAATTATATGTCATCGTTTATTTATAATAGAAAAAGTTTCGGAAGAATGTAAGGAAATGTTATTATTTTTCACGGTTTTTGTTTTAAACAATTACCCAATATGAGGAATCTAGAAGGCTTTGCTTTCAGTTCCAAAAAAATTATGAAAATGTATTTATCTTTATGTAGAAATATTTTTAAAGAGAGGAGAATTAAGTTAAATATCCTAAACATTTTGTTTAAATTACAAAAATGGTAAATAAATTATAGTGTCCAAAGACGAGGACATTATTTTCGGTATGCAGGATAAACAGGTCATCAGAATTTAATGAACCAGTAGATATTTTGATGATATAAAAATAACATTGATTATTATTTTTTTTTTTTATACATGATTTTTTCAATTGGTAATATGCATAATTAGCGTATTTATTAGATAATGATTTAATTATGAAAATAACAACTTTTGGATCAGTATTTCAGAAGTTATGAACAATTTATTTATTTAATAAACGTGTATAAACCCTTTTAACAAAATTGAATAAATTTTAATTAATTATACAGTAAATTGATAAAAATATTTAAAAACCCGATTAACCATTTTTTGATTTACAGGTTGTGGGCAGAGGGTCTTGACCCCAAAAATACCGATACTTTTATATTATTTAATATGTAAGAGTTAGACTGATACGTATTCAAATTAAATTTCTTTACTTTAACTTATTCTTCAGAATCCCTTTTAGAAAAATGTTGAAAATCCGTCTTTATAAATAGTAAATACAAATTTATAATTAACGAAAGCATTATATATAAAAATGAAATTTATACGCATCTCTTAATATGAAAAAAAATCAACATAATTAACAATGCTATTTGCTCGTGGAAAATGAGATGCAGAGTTGTAATTTGTGGTATAAATAGAAACACTAAATAATTTTAACCTACTGGATTTGCAGATGCTTCTTTTAAAATCTTAGTTCATGGTTTTACCAATTTTGTTATCTTATCAACAAAATAGGTTAAAAATACTACCTAAAAAATGTTTGTATAATAAAGAAGTTGTAAATCAATTAATTTTTTTATAAGGTTTCCTGAAATAATACAATTTCATAAACATTATTAGATTTTCATTCATATTTACATTATTTTTTTTTTTTAAAGTATACATTTGTTCTCTGATTATTTGTAAATCACGATCATTTAATAAAAAAAAAATTAGAATTATAAGTCGGTAATATTTTTTTTACAATCCTGATATGCGAGATGATTTAATTGCCGAAAATTGTCTGGGAAACCCGAACACTCCAGTCAAAAAAAACATTTATAGATATAGTAAAACAGTCTCGAATAAAATTATTATTTATTAGTACAAAAATCGTTGTTGGTCATCATTTGTCCTCTCGTTCCTCTCAATTTATTTATTTATTTTTATAATACTAGCTGAAATTATGTAACACTTTTTAATAATATATTCTTATTTTTCTCATTACCTATTAATTATTTATAAACTAATAGATAAATTAATTATTAATATTATGTAATATGAATTTATCGCTTTTTTTGATAAATAAATATTATTTTAATTAAGTATTGTCTTTTTGGGGGTAGAAAAGATTACATACGAATATAAGAGTATTGTTTTTTTATAACTAGTGCATAGTTGCACATAATACTTGTTGGTACCTCTATATTATAAGGGTGCTAAAAGCTAATTAGCACACACGAATTATAAATTATCCCCATCAGTTTTTGCTAGTTTTGCAATTTTTTTTATGGCGATGGTCAATAAAAATGATTATTGAAAATTTTTAATCTCTTAATCAACAGTAAATATAATTTTAACATTTCTAGGGTTTAGATTAAATGTGAACCTATGGTTTAGTGAAATATGCTGCCATAAAAGATTTTTTTTTTATAATTATTTTTGGTTTTAGAAATTGTTGATGGCAATTTAAAGATGACTTTGGGAATGATCTGGACAATCATTCTGAGATTCGCTATACAAGATATTTCTGTTGAAGAAATGACAGCCAAAGAAGGTCTGTTATTGTGGTGCCAGCGCAAGACTGCTCCATATAAGAATGTTAATGTACAAAACTTCCATCTCAGGTTTATGATTTATATTATCAGATTTAAATAATTAATTAATTCATCAAATATATGTTTTTATGTTTAGTTTTAAAGATGGTCTGGCATTCTGTGCTTTAATTCATCGTCATCGTCCAGATCTTATTGATTACAACAAATTATCTAAAGACAATCCACTACAAAACTTGAACACTGCATTTGACGTTGCTGAAAAATACTTAGACATACCTCGCATGTTAGACCCAGAAGGTAATATATTCAAAACACTTTTTATCAAATATGAAAATGACTATTTTAACCCCATATTTATTTCATCATCGTTATTTAATTTTAATGTTATAAACACTTGAGGAACAAATAATGATAAAACTGATTTATGTGTGTAGACATGATTGACACACCAAAGCCGGATGAACGCGCGGTCATGACATATGTGTCATGTTATTACCACGCCTTCCAAGGTGCACATCAGGTAAACTATATCAATAGATCTCTTGATCAAATCTGGTGTGTCAACAGTGTGATTTTAAGTTTTAAGTGTTCATTTTAACCATATAACATTATTTAGTTTATAGTAATTTCATTATTTCAAAAAAAATAATTTGTTATTATTATAATTTTGAATTAATATTTTTAGTTATCTTTCCACACCTTAATATTATTTATCTATTAATTTTCGTTTAATAGTTTAAGACTACCTTTATGAGATCATCTTTGCAGTTTTTCACTTCATTTGTGTAATATTAACTTGTTAATAATATAAAATAAGTACTAACTTTTATTGAGTACCAGCGATTGTTAAAGTTTGAATGCTTATTGATTTAACCTAACCTATGCATGTTTTTGTTAATAATGTTAGATATGACAAATACTGCAATGCCAGATGAAAGAGCTATAATGACTTACGTTTCTTCATATTACCATTGTTTCTCTGGAGCTCAGAAGGTAAATACTTGTGAGAGCAATTTGTTTTTATTAACTGACAGCATTTAAACAATTTGATATACTTTTTAAAATGAAATAATACTTATCCCTTTGTTTTTCATAGGCTGAGACTGCTGCCAACCGTATTTGTAAAGTATTGAAAGTTAACCAAGAAAATGAACGTTTAATGGAAGAATATGAACGCTTAGCAAGTGATGTAAGATTTTTAAGTGTAATTTTTTAGTAAAAATTTATATAATTTAATATTTGCATCTTTTTTATCATAGCTTTTGGAATGGATTCGCCGTACATTACCATGGTTACAAAGCAGACAGACTGATAACTCTTTATCTGGTGTTCAGAAAAGATTGGAAGAGTATCGTACCTATAGGCGCAAACATAAACCCCCACGTGTTGAACAAAAAGCCAAACTAGAAACTAATTTCAACACTTTACAAACCAAGTTACGATTATCAAACAGACCTGCTTACATGCCTACCGAGGGCAAAATGGTTTCAGTATGTACTCATTTTTACAACTTAAAAATAATGAATACTTTTATAAAGTTATTTTAATACTAACTAGGACATTGCTAATGCCTGGAAAGGTTTGGAACAGTCAGAAAAGTCATTTGAGGATTGGCTTTTATCAGAAATGATGAGATTAGAACGACTTGAACACTTGGCTCAAAAATTCAAGGCAAAAGCAGATACTCATGAGGATTGGACTTATGGTAAAGAGGAAATGCTTCAAAGTTCTGACTTCAGGCAATGCAAGTTGAATGATTTAAAAGCTTTAAAAAAGAAACATGAAGCTTTTGAAAGTGATTTAGCTGCTCATCAGGATCGCGTAGAACAAATTGCAGCTATTGCACATGAATTAAAGTAATAAAATTAAGTGAAATCAAATTTTATTTAGAATGAAACAATAAAATTATAAATATTTTTTAGCACTCTTGAATACCACGACAGTACCAGCGTAAATATACGCTGTCAACGTATATGTGATCAATGGGATCGTTTGGGTAGTTTAACTCAAAAACGTAGGTCTGATTTGGATGATGCTGAAAAAATACTTGAAAAAATTGACATTCTTCATTTGGAATTTGCTAAGAGAGCAGCTGTAAATAATGATATACTATCTTAATTAAATGATTTTATATTTTATCATAATTTTTAGCCATTCAATAATTGGTTAGATGGTACTCGTGAAGATTTAGTTGATATGTTTATTGTTCATACTGTTGAAGAGATTCAAGGGTTAATTGATGCTCATGGACAATTTAAAGCTACTTTGTCAGATGCTGACAAAGAGTACAATTCCATTATAAGTTTAGTAAAGGATGTTGAATCAACCGTTCAAAAATATCAGATTCCTGGAGGATTACAAAATCCTTACACCACATTAACTGCTACTGTAAATATAAATGACTTTTATATTTTTGTAACTCATTAACTTAAATTGGCTGATATTAGGATTTAAACAAAAAGTGGTCAGATGTTAAACATTTAGTTCCCCAGAGAGATACAACTCTCCAAGCTGAACTTAGGAAACAACAAAGTATATTATTAATAATTTATTTAATATTTTTTGTTAGAATTTATAATTTGATCATTATTATTTTTCTAATTTAGACAATGAAATGTTGCGTCGTCAATTCGCAGAAAAGGCAAATCAAGTAGGACCTTGGATTGAACGGCAAATGGATGCAGTTACTGCTATTGGAATGGGTCTTCAAGGATCTCTAGAAGATCAATTACATCAACTCAAGCAATATGAAAATAATGTATTTGGTTATAAACCTCATATTGAAGACTTAGAAAAAATCCATCAATCTGTACAAGAAGGAATGATCTTTGAGAATAGGTTATTAATTTAATTAAAACCAAAAGACCATTATTTTTAATATAAAATGTTATTAATCATTTTATAGATATACTCAATACACTATGGAAACTCTGCGTGTTGGTTGGGAACAATTACTAACATCTATCAATCGCAATGTGAATGAAGTTGAAAATCAAATATTGACCAGAGACTCTAAAGGTATTACCCAAGAACAATTGAATGAGTTTAGAGCTAGTTTCAACCACTTTGATAAAAACCGTACTGGTAGACTATCTCCTGAGGAGTTCAAATCTTGTTTGGTATCAATTGGCTACAGCATTGGAAAAGATAGACAAGTACTACCTTTTTGTTTCAATAATTTAACTAGTAATAAGTTTAAAACGAGATAGCTGTATTTTTGGCTCGTATTTATAATAAGTAATTGATGTTTCAAAGGAATAATTATTGTGTATTTTTAACTAATTATAACTAACAGTATTTCATGTTAAATTTTAAATCTAAGAACTGTTATTATTAATGCACATTAAAGTTAGCTTTGAGTTAGAAGAAGTTAAACATCTTCAATTTTAGGTAGTAACACTAGCTTACATTGTAGTGACCCTAAAAAATTAATGCCTGAAAGCTAGCAAATGGTAAATGATCATGTAATTATGCAGACATCAGCAGCTGATTAATAGTGCTACTACCAGCTGATCAGCAGCAGCTAGCTTAAGCTAAAACATGACTAAAGATATTTTATTATAAAAGAATTTTTTTTAATCAGGGTGAAATTGACTTCCAAAGAATATTAGCTGTTGTTGATCCAAATAGTACAGGTTATGTACACTTTGATGCTTTCTTAGACTTCATGACTAGAGAATCTACTGATACAGATACTGCTGAACAAGTTATTGACTCCTTCCGTATTCTTGCTGGAGATAAGGTAAACTAATTATATATTATTATGAAATCTTAGCTAATGTTCATATATTTGTTTAGCCTTATATCCTGGCTGATGAATTGAGACGAGAATTACCACCTGATCAAGCAGAGTATTGCATACAACGCATGGCACCATACAAAGGAGTGAATGCTATACCTGGTGCATTAGATTATATGTCATTTTCGACTGCATTATATGGGGAATCAGATCTGTAAACAATTATCTTAAAATACTTCTTAAGAAATAAGGATGATAACAAAATGAGTATTTTTAAATAAAAGAAGAAAAAAATTTAATTAATTCTTTTATCAAATCATCTACTAGTCACATACTGTTCCCATGTCCGTCCGTATGTTTTAATTAAATGAAAAAATATTTAATTGTTTGCTCTATTTCTTTCTGTATTAACTTTAAAAATATATATTTTTTTATTTTATAGTATAGATTTAATTTATCATTGGCTTTTTGTAGATAAATTTTCAGCCTTCACTTAATTATTGCAATTTTTTTCTAATAAATTTAGAAAAAATACATTATTTGTTTCACTTGTTTACTATTGCCTTTAGAACAATTCAACCATTTAACTTATTATTTAAAGAAGTATTGAATGACCTTAAGGCTTAAACTTTAATTTGTAAATTGATAAATGTTTTATTCAGTTTTATGCTCAGAAATAACTGTAATTTGAAAGTAATGTTTTGTAAATTGTTAAATTTATTTAGACATTTTCATAAATCATTGTCTTGCTCAACGTACATTTTACATCTGTATGAAGTATTAAATTTTATATCTATACTTACGCCTATTTTAATATAAAAAAATATTTTAAAAATATCAGTTGTACATGAATTATGAAGTAATGTAGAATATAAATTTTTTGATTTATTGATATCCTTGATCACACATATAATTTTTTTTTCAGTTGCTAAACAGTTGCTTTCATCTAATTTATTCTTATTGTATAGTATGTATTTTATTTCTAGTTATTATTATTACTATTAAATTATTATAGTCTTATGTATAGAGAATCATTGTTTTTTTCTATTTAATAAAATTAAAAAAAAAAAAAAATGATTCTCATGACATGTCATGTGTACATGTAAAACTAATCTGAGATGCCATAAGAAAAATAATATTTTGTTTCCCTTAAAATTATCTCAACATGTGTAAATTAAAATATTCTGAAAGAGTTTATATTAATAACATCTCTACGGGGTTTTTTTACAATACAAATAATGTTAAAATCTTATTAAAAGTTTTATATTGTTAATGAGTTTAGTATTTATGTATGAAATAAAAATATGTATTAAATACTTGTATGATATAATTTACGTATAAATCTGTTGTATTGTGAAGATGTGTATTTCTTTTATTAAAATCTGATATAATATTTAGAAAATAATAAACTCCAAGATAATTTATTTCTATGACTGTTGTTTTTATGGGCAATTTTTAAAAAGTTAATGGTACCCTTATAGTATAGTAATAAACTTAAATGAATAATTAACTAAATATAATATTGATGGTCCATAACCATTTGTGTAATATTATTTTGAGATATTAGCATTTACAGACCTAGGCAAGGAAAAAAGTGATATAGTGTTGACAACGCTTTATTTTATTATTATGTATGATACATAGATAAGAATACTACTATGTTATGCACTCCTCTTAGCTATACTTAAAAATAATAGTAATATTTACTGCAACATAATTTGTTTTAAAAATTAAAACTTAAATATTTGTAAAACTATTAAAAATCATAAACAAAATAGGGTGACTACCAGTGAATGAACAGTTAGATTTTTTCATCTTTTAAGTTCTTTATCAATTTATATTTTAATATCACATTTATAAAGTTAATAAATGTTTGTTATCTGAGTACTTCTCTATAATAATAATATAACAATATTTATAATTGAATAATGCAAAAATGTTAATTTATAATTTTATGTTAAAAATTGCAGTTTTTTACTAAACGAATAATGATAGATATTAAATAGAAAATGATATTATATCAAAAATTGTGATATTGTTGTAGGACTTCATTTAAATATTTTCTTTGTTATGAAAACTGCCAACAATAACTTGTTACTATCAGATTAGACAATATTTTATTTAAGAAACTTGGTTATGTTCGTTCACCGTTAATGTTTCCCTAGCCATATTGTAGACTAATATTTTAAGAAAAAATTTGATAGCAAAGTCAACTTTTAATATTTTTTTATAAATTTTCATAGCTGTTCAAAATTCTCCTGGGTAGTTAAATCAAAATTCCATTGATTTTTATTCATGTTAGAATAAAAATATTAACGAGGACTTAAAATCAGTGTTGGGAAAGTTCCTTTTTAAATGGAACTCGTTCCGTTCCCCGTTCATTTTCTAAAATATGAACTCGTTCCAGATTCTAGTTCTTTATAATAAGAAAGAACTTGTTCCAGATCCAGTTCCTCCAAAATAAGAACTCGTTCCTTTTATGTAACCAAGTTATATAAAAAAATTGTGGCAATGAGATCATGATAACGGTCATTAATGATTTTCATCAGCAGTCGAATACAAAACAAATTTGTAGTATTCCTTATTAAAAAGTATTCGAAAATTATATTTATAAGCAAGTAGTAAATGCTAACGACTTGTGTCAACGCGACCAATGTCTATTGTCTACATATAAGTTAGAAATAATAAATCAGAAAACCCAAAACCTTTAACATATATTAGTTAACAAGGAACGACGATAATATTCGGTGCATTATTTAATATATGTACATACATATATTAAATATTTGCTGTATACCTGTGATAATAACTCTATTTATAGTCAATTGATTCATTTAAACAGCCTACGATCTCGGCTGGGTATATAGGGGACTTCCATTGTCAAAAGTCAACTAAAAATACCTTAATATTTTAATGTCTAGATACGAAGAAAACTACACTAAAACATGTTTATAAAAATTTTTAGNTAGAAAACTAAACTAAAACATGTTTATAAAAATTTTTAGGAACTGTAATTTCCGTTCACTTTTCTTAAAAAATGGAATTTATTCATTTTCCTCGTTCCTTTATTTTAAAAGGAAGCAGTTCCTAGCATCGTTCCTTCAAAAAGAACTCGTTCCAGGAATCCGTTCCTTTTGGAACCAGTTCCTTCTCAACACTGCTTAAAATATATTACATAATAAAAAAACTTTAAATTTTGGCTTTGCTGGAAAATGTACTTAGATCACAGGTTTTAAAAATTTTTTTTTATAAAAGCACGGGGACATTCTAGAAATTTATTCGAGAAAACAAATAAATTAAGTACTCCGTGAGCGTTTAAAAATTTTGGCAATAACGCTTATTGCCGCTATTGTTTTACGATTTAAAATCTGAAATTTTTACTAGGTTTGACCAAAGACATTACAGAGGTACTCTTAAAGTTTAGTTGTAATCCGTTGGTTTTTGATTGAGTGATAGGCTTTTTTTTTAGGCACTTCAAATCATGCCACTCAAATTTCATGCGTCACTTTATTCTATGAAAACGATTATTTTCCAATTTACTCATATACTACTGTGATCTACATGCTATGGGAAAGGTGAAAAAAAAATGTTTATTGCGTTAACAGAAAACATAAATAACACGGTATTAAAAAGTTGTATTTTAATGATTGTAAAATTTTCTTTTGCATACCTGTTGTGGTGAATAATAATTAGTTGATTATTATTAAGTATAACTTTAAATACACATTTGTGTTTTTTTTCTATTCATATAATATATATTAAAGCATTAAGATATTATGTTATAGGATATGTATTTCTAATCATATGTATTATTTGCGGATACTGAAACTATAGTATATTTGGTCTCGACCAATTTATATAGGTTGATATACTTGACTATTTGACTAGTTATATAAAATATAACTTTTAATATAATTTTTATTAACATCTAATTATAATTATTATTCAGTAGCCATTTTCTCCACGATGACAAGTCCAGAGGTCAAATTTTTTTTTCCATGATAAAGTATATTACATTAATTTTAATTTAAGATATATATATATATATATATATATATATATAAGAGTCAGTCTTTCCAGAACACTTTCAAAAGTTAAGTTGAAAGAGTTCTACTTTCTATACGTATTTTAAAAGGTTTGCAAAAAACATTGAGCTTTTCTGATAAATTTACAATAAATAGTAATTATAATAATTTCTGACTGCATATTAATCTTAACGATACAATTTTTTTAATTATCATAAATATTTCTATTTACCTCAAACTTGCCAATTGAGCTAAAAGTTATGGTAAAATAAATAATTTTTTTTTTATTATAAATAGTTACAAAAATCAACTTTAAACGATTAAAAAAATAGGTTAAATATGTCATGTTCCTTATTTTTAACATATTAATTAGTATTAATTTAAAACAATTTTTTTTTGTTCTTAATTATTTGTTTTTATATGTAAATACTATTTTTTAATAATAATAAAACTCAGAAGTGATAAAAAAAGTCTAATTGCACATTTTAAAACATCGCGAAAAGTTGATTTAGAATATTATACTTTTGTTTCTGATGAAAGTTTCTTATAGTCCTGTGTATAAAACTTATAACTTTGTTAACTGTTATAATTTTATCAAAAATGACCAAATCAGTATAATTTTTTTTTTATTTAGATGCATGTCTTTTCCTATAATTTGGTTTATTTTTATAAATCTAACCCTTTACATAAGAGGGATTCAATATGATAACTTTTTTTTTTTTAGTTAAAGTAAATTATTAAATTTAATTCAGTTCTGGATATTTCATTTGTAGAATCTTTTTAAATACAAAAAGTTACTTAGAAATGATTACTATGATTTCTATTAAAGTGTTCATTATTATAATGAGTTTTTCTGATAAATATACTGTAAATAGTAATTATAAAATTTCCTGACTGCATATTAATCTTAAAAATAGCATTGTTTTAATTCTCATAAAATTTTCTATTTAATGATGTCAATTTCAAACTTGTAATTGAACTAAAAGTTATGGCAAAATATTCAATTTTTTTAATGTAAATATTCACAAAACTTTATCAACAATTTTTCATCAACTTTAAAGAACCAAAAAAATAGGTTAAAATTGAAAATTTGGACTGATTATTTTTAACATATAAAAATCAAATCCGTAATAATTTGAAAACAAATTTTTTTTCCTTTTAATTATTTTTTTATATGTAATTAGTAATAATATAAAAGATTAGAAGTGATAGTAAAAGTCTAATTGCAGATTTGAAAACAACGCGAAAAATTGACTTAGAAAAGTATAATTTTGCTTCTGATGAAAGTTCCTTGTAGTCCAGTGCATTTATTTATAGTAACAAACAGTTTTTATTGAGAAATATTGTATTAAGCCCTTTAAATTTTTATACACATAAAAGTAAAGCAAAATATAACTTTTTTATTATTTTTATAATTTCTCCGTATAAATTATAATATTAAATTATTGAATATCAATTTCATACTAAATTTAATAACTATAATTAGTATTTATATGATTAATATTTTAAATCTTTTTGGTTCCTATTATAACAGACATCGCGGTTGCATTACACAATTCTATAAGAGAGTTATTTTACTATATTGTTACAAGTTTTCACGAAATGTTTCTATGCATTTTAATATACTATTCATCAAATTTTGGTCGATTTGATTTGAGCAACAAATACTTCCAGCCAATTCATTATCTAATTCCTTTATTTTTTCTGTATTATTTTTTACAATTTTATACTTCATCGTATAATCATTTACATGTCCCTTTAGTTGATCAATGTTAGCATATGTGTCTATTGAATAAAATAATATTATTATAGCAGTTTAAATTATCGCTAAAGTACACTAATTAAAAAAAGTTATCAGTTGCAGGAGTGTCATTTCTAAGTATTTCGGGATTGCTAATTACGTCAATGATTTCGGAATTACTCTATCAGATCTTGTTTTTTAGATAATGCATTTCTTTTATTTTTGAATGTGTGCAAGTTTTTAAAGTTACCTACATTTTATATAACTCATTAAAATCGAGCATATGTAATATAATGCAATACTAAAACTTCTTCAACTTAAATTAATATTAAATTTACGTATCAATCAAGCCGTACCAAATTTTTATAGAAGTAAACTGACATAACAAAACACAGTTCTATAATATATTTTATGAACTATTAACGAAAATTCATAGAGTTTTATTATTCTTACTTCAATGTAAAATTAATTTAGGTTGAAGAATTAGACATTTTAATATTGTAATATATTCGTTTATCTGTAGTTATTATACTATACAGAATGGAACAGATCTAATTAACAACTCATATAACTTATATAACTCATATGATTTACATAACATTTTATACTTTTTTTTTACTTTTTAATCAATTTTTACATAATAAAACTATAATAAAAATATTTTTATGTTATTCTTCAAAATTACAAAAAATATTTTAAAAATCAATTATTTTATTAAAATTTTTTTTAAGATTTAAGGATAGCCATTATATAGATAAGTTTTAAGGGAAAATGTTGATACCAAAAACTCTTATTTTAATTCAGTAGTTACGTTTATACAGCATTTTGAAAATTGTTAAATTTTGATTTTTTTATGGCATCAAATGTTAGTCCATATTATGTAAACTACTAAAGTAAACACTGTTATATTATCTTATTCATTTGTAACAGTACACGATTTCTTTTCGATGGATAATAATAACGTTTAACGCGCTTTTTGCAGAAATGATTATCTTTAATCTTTATATCAAAAGTTAGAAACATTATCTCATACCAACTACGAGTGTTCCATGGTGAGCCTAGTTAAAAGTGATAACAATTATTAATTTGCGTGGTTCTATCATTGTAATCATTGTAATCATATTATTATAGAATATTTCTTGTTAGGATATTTCATAATAAATGCACTTATTCACTATTATTTACGTTTAAATTTATGATATATGAACTTATTTAATTAAAAACTCAATATATTGAGTTTTTTTTTATAATTTCAATTATACTACTACTTAATAATGTAATAAGTGTTAACGTAATAACGTAATTCCGTACTTTACATAATATGGACTAACATTTGATACCATAGGAAAATTGTAAAAAAAATCAAAATTTAACAAACTTAAAAATGCTGTATAAACGTAACTACTGACTTAAAATAAGAATTTTTGATGTCAATTTTTTTCTTTAAAACTTATCTATAAAATCTTCAAAACTTAAAAAAAATATTAATAAATAAATTAATTTTTAAAATATTAATTTGTAATTGAGAAAAATAACATAAAACATATTTTAAATATAGTTCTATATTATAAAATTGATTTAAAAAAAGAAGTATAAAATATTATGTAGATCATAAGTTATACGAATTGTCAGTTAGATCTGTTATACCCAAGTATATTATTGTTCGATTTGAAACAATTATTATGATGGTTTGCTAACTTTAAAAACTTGCACACTTAAAAAAATATATATGCATTATTTACAAAAAGCTAATAGGATAATTCTAAGATCATTTACGGAATCAGAAACCTCAAAATACATAGAAATATCCTCTCACATACCTGCAAATGAAAAATTTTTTTTTTGTTGGCCGGGGTTATTTTTAATAATTGTAAAATTAATTTTATGATAAAGTCACTCAATTTTAATATCACACAAAATTGTCATAATAGATATAGTTTTGTACCATTTTATTAATTGCCTTATTTTATAATATCGCAAATACAAATATAAAATTTCACTAACTATTAGTCTTTGGTAATTTTTCAAGACAAATGATCAAATCTTCTACCAATTCATTATATTTAATGATTTTTTGATTCGCCTGTTAAAATAAAAAGTTTATTAATGCATTCAACTTTTTATTCAACAAACTTAAGAGTTAGTATTAATATAACTGTAAGCTTTTTTTGTTTTATTAAGAAATTAGTAGCAAACAAAAAATGATAACTCATTATTGACCAAATTTTCACCAGTTAATTGACATAGTTCAAACCCTAATTTGCGATTTAAAATTATTTAAAAATTTGGGTTTAAACTACAAATTCATCATTAATTTGGTTTTCATAACATCGGAATCAATAATAGCCTGTTTCAATGTGCCATAATTTATTTTTATGGTAGTTATAAAAAATAAAATTTCTACGCAGGTCGTTCGACATCTATGACAGTAAACTTACATAGAATATAATAGTATGCGTTTATAATTGACATGAATAATGATTGTTTAGGCCTACACAATAAGTGTTGCTATTTTTGTTTTATCTTATCGTTGTTCGGCGGCTGCATAGTTGTCCGGTTTTAAAATCAGTTAGTCTACCTTTGTAAAGCGCACCGCTCGCGTACATATAATAAACGCATATTTATTTTTTCATTCTTTTACGTTTCATTTTAATTTATCGAAGATCTTTTAGTCGTAAGAGATCACGCCGAAACATATGGTCCTTCGCCCGGAACGTCTAGTGAATATCGGAAACGTGAAAGTGCGAAAATTTGCGTAACGAAAGTGCGTTATTAGGGTACGTGAATTAAGCGTTGTATGTGCGTGTTCGTAAATAATTCTAACGCATCGAGTTAGAAAAGGGTTAATTTCTGCCCAACGTAGTGCGTAGCAGCAGCGATTGCTATACGCGGAATAAAATAATATTATTATATATTATTAACGTATTTTAATTTAAAGTTCGTATAAGTGCATTAGATATCGTCATAAGTATTGTGAAACAAATATAGTTAAGTGTAAAAAACCCGTGCGCAATATTTATAGTGTCGGCGTACAGCGGTTATTGTGGTACTATCGTTATAGTTGTACTTTGCTCAAATTACCACGAACGCTCTCTGACAGTTAATAGAGCGTACATATATATATACATATATTAGTAACGGTCAGCTGAGGCATTTGGTTTCTTTTGGAACAATTATTTATTATCGGTAAAAACTAACAAAACAAATTATGCCTGAAGATAATCGCAAAAATGAAGTTACGCGATTAAGCATAAGGAGAGGTCAATTAAAATCAGCATTGACAAAATTTTTAAAGTTTGTGCAAGACGAAAAGTCGGACCTAATCGAAATTCGGCTTAGAAGAGAAAAAATTGAGGAAGCATGGAGTGAGTACGACCAAGTACAGTTGGAAATCGACATGATAGAAGGGATAAACGTAGAGGAACAGCAAAATTATAGAGCTGATTTTGAAGACTTATACTTTAAAGCCAGTACGATTGTGGAGAAAAGGCTATCTGAATTGAGTAGGGTAGTCAGCAACGCGTCAGACGTTGGTGTAGGGAATACGGCAGCAACAGCTTCAATCGTAGCGACACCAACAGTAGCGGCGCCAGCTATTAGATTAGCCCCGCTAGATATCCCATCATTTCATGGCGACTATAAGCAATGGTCAACATTTTATGATATTTTTTCGGCATTAATTCATACCAACGACCAATTGTCAGACATACAAAAATTTTTCTATTTGAAAGCGGCTTTAAAAGACGATGCCAAACAGGCTGTTAATTGTTTGGAAATCACGGCGTCAAATTACGCAGTGGCATGGCGGACATTAATTGAAAGATACAACAATAAAAAAAGTCTAATACAAGCCCATGTGAAAGCGTTATTTCACTTAGAGACGCTAACTGTAGAATCAGCAATTAAACTTCGAGCATTTACAGATTCAATAAAAGGACATATGCAAGCATTAAAAACCCTTAATCAAGAGCCAGAGTTGTGGAGTCCTATGTTAACGTATTTAGTAACCACCAAGTTAGATAGAAGTTGTCTTCGAGCGTGGGAAACGGAATCGGCTCAGGACTCTCTTCCTACAATTATCGAATTGGTGGACTTTTTAGAAAAACGGTTTAAAATTTTAGAAGCGATCGAATCATCTAAAGCCATAAATCAGAGAAACGCAACAGCACCGGCTACCCATAGTCAAGATGTCAGAAAATCTATGGTACGGAGCAATGCTTATGCGGTGACAAATTCGGACAAAAAATGCTTTAATTGTCACTCAAATCACTCGGTGTATCGATGTCCTAGTCTTTTGGCCTTGTCCGTAGTTGGACGCATTAAGCGCATTAGTGAGCGCAATTTATGCAGGAATTGTCTACAGGCACACCCTAAGAAAAAATGTTTGGCTCGAGGCTGTTTTAAGTGTGGCAAGCCACATAATACACTTTTACACTTAAGTGCACGGACCGATCAGTCAGAGTTCAACTCAGCAACAAACGTAACGGAAAATTCGGAAAATAGCGAGTCAGAACAAGTAGTTCAAAATGAATTAGTAACCGTTAGTGCACATACTAGCTTACCGGCCGCTACGTCGATATTATTACCAACCGCAGTTGTTTTGGTTAAGAGTAATCGTGGTGAATGGGAGCAGTGTCGCGTGTTACTAGATTCTGCATCACAAAGTAATTTTATAACCGAACGCATGGCGCAGATTTTGCGGTTACCTAAAACCCATGTCGACCAAAGCGTCCAAGGAATTGGTGGGAACGTACAAAGAATTAAATCGCGCGTAATGTTTACAGCCAACTCCCGTTTAAATGACTATTCAGTAACATTGTCATGTTTAGTAGTTAAGAACATTACGAGTAACCTACCAGACATCCGACTAAATGATAGCTGCGTGGTTCCGAAAGCTATAGTCTTAGCGGATCCGCGTTTCACCGTGCCATAGAAGATTGACCTATTAATAGGAGCGGGTCATTTCTATGATTTAATGTCTGCAGGTAAAATAAAGCCACGACCAGGCGGTCCTGTATTTCAGGAAACAAAGTTCGGATGGGTGGTTGCTGGTTCATCGGAAAATCAGCTCAATAGTATAAGTCAAAAAACGGCAGTTTTCCTCACTGTGAATGACAATTCTAACCAATCACTAGAAAATATATTGGCCAAATTTTGGCGCTTGGACGAGTACACAGAAAAAAATGCATGGACGTTAGAAGAAAAGGTGTGCAAGAAATATTTTGATCAAACAGTTCAGCGAAATGAACATGGAAGATTCGTGGTACAATTGCCATTCAAAAGTAACGCAAGCCAATTGGGTAAATCCTATGAAACGGCAAAAAGGCGATTTTTATCGTTGGAGCGTCGTCTGCAAGCAAATGTCGATACACGAGCAGAGTATTTAAAATTTATGAACGAGTACGAAAAGCTAGGACACATGGAACTTGTGACGGGTGAGGAGTCAAAAGAAAAGGAGACTCATTGTTATTATTTACCTCATCATGCCGTTATAAATAATAATAGCACAACTACGAAGCTTCGAGTCGTTTTTGATGCGTCATGTAAAACCGACTCGGGTCTTAGTCTGAATGACGTATTATTAAAAGGACCTGTTATACAGGACGATCTGCTATACATCCTAGCTCGATTTCGCACGTGTAAATATGTACTAACAGCAGATATCGAAATAATGTACCGACAAATAATGGTAGGCGAGAGTCATCGGGATTATCAGAGAATTGTCTGGCGTGATAATCCAAACGGGCCATTGAAAATCTACCGCCTACGAACTGTAACGTACGGTACAATAAGCGCAAGTTATTTGTCAACAGCTTGCCTAGAAAAGTTAGCTGAATGTGAATTCAGTAGGTATCCTGACGCGTGTCAATCATTAGTTAACGATTTTTATGTGGATGATTGGTTAGGCGGTGCAATGAAACGGGCAGAGGCAATAACATTACGATACAATATTATTACCATAATGAAAGGTGCCGGTCTACATTTACGGAAATGGGCATCAAACGATAATAGTTTAATAAATAGTTTATTACCCGCCGAACACAATAAAGATAGTGACGGTCCGCGTATTATCGATAACGACACGACGAAAATATTAGGCCTGTGTTGGGATCCGCCATCGGATTCATTTAAATATACATTAAGTGAAAACATAATAAATAATAACAATATAACAAAGCGAACAATTTTATCGAATATAGCCACAATTTTTGATCCCCTTGGTTTGCTCGGACCTGTGTTAGTTGTCGCAAAAATTATCATGCAACGTTTGTGGTGCATTCAACTCAGTTGGGACGAACCCGTTTCGGAGGAAGTCGCTGTAGAATGGCGTAATTATAGTGCACAATTAACAACATTAAATAAGTTCAGTATTCCAAGATATATATTATGTGAAAATAAAATCGTTACATTACAGTTACACGGTTTTGCCGATTCATCTATCAGAGCGTATGGTGCATGTGTTTACATTAGAAGTACTGACGAAAACGGCCAGCACACGGTGCGTTTGCTACAAGCGAAGTCCAAGGTCGCGCCCATAAAAACGATATCGCTGCCTCGACTAGAATTGTGCGCAGCCCTATTATTAGCACGAATGGTAAACGGAATAGTGCCGAAGTTGAAATGCAAATTCGAGCGACAATTTTATTGGACCGATTCGAGCGTAACCCTAGCTTGGATTTCATCTCCATCTGCTAAATGGAAAACGTTCGTGGCGCATCGTGTTGGTGAAATACAAGACAAAACGTCCATAAATGATTGGCGTCATGTCCGCTCGGAGGACAATCCTGCTGATTTAATATCACGTGGCTGTACTCCAAACGAATTGCGAATTAATGCGATGTGGTGGAACGGTCCCCATTGGTTGAAGGAGGAGTACGAGAAATGGCCGAAGTCATGTGTACAATACAGTAGTACAAACAATATACCAGAAGCCAAAAATACGGACGAAACAACAATTACGACTGTTGCATGCGTAGCGTACGATAAATGTTATTCGTTGTTATCTAGAAGGTCGTCGTTATTATTTATCATCAGAGTGACGGCGTATTGCCTACGCTGGCGGTATAACATGAATCGAGCAGTATGTGATAAAAATAATGGGCCGTTAACGGTAAACGAATTAGATAGAGCAAATACGAAAATCGTCAAAATAATTCAACGCGCACATTTTCGGCAAGAATTGAGAGAGTTAAATAGTGCAAATGCGAATGTGTCAAAAAAAAGTAAACTACTGCGTCTTAGTCCATATATTGATGGGGATAATATTATACGCGTCGGAGGTCGTTTAAAATACGCTATGGCGTTAAATGACAATCAGAGACATCAAATTGTATTGCCGGATAACTGTCTTTACACAAAATTATTATTCCGTAAAGAACACATGGATTTGATGCACAGTGGACCTCAAGCCTTGGTGGCCTCTATTAGACAGCGCTACTGGCCTTTAAAAGCGCGAAGTTTGGCTCGTACTATAGTACACAATTGCGTTAATTGTTTTAAACTGAAACCTCAAATAGTACAACCGATCATGGGGAGTCTGCCTGGTTCACGGGTACAGAGTGGAAGAGCATTTGCCATATGTGGTGTAGATTTTGCGGGTCCAGTCATGATAAGAACGAGCTTGCGTCGTAAGGCACCATGTAACAAAGGATACATCAGCATATTTGTATGTTTCGCGACAAAGGCGATACATATCGAACTCGTGAGCGATTTGTCAACGAAGACATTTTTACAGGCGTTGAACAGATTTTTTGATCGACGTGGCAAAAGTTCAATAATTTACAGTGATAACGCCCGAAATTTTGTGGGCATGCGTCGGCATTTAAAGGAGGTGTACGCACTTTTCCAGTCTCCAGAACATCAGCGATCCGTTTTCTCTCATCTAGCGGACAAAGGAATTGAGTGGCGATTTATACCACCCCGTGCGCCACATTTCGGTGGACTTTGGGAGGCTGCGGTCAAAAGTATGAAAAGTTTGCTATATCGCGTTTTAGGAGAAGCTCGGCTCACGTACGAAGAATTATTAACTGTACTAACGAGAGTGGAAGCGGTACTTAACTCGCGACCAATAACTCCAGTATCCTCTGATCCGGCTGATCTAACCTATCTCACACCAGGTCATTTTTTAATTGGCGATATAATGACTGCCATACCGGAAAAGGACGAGACGACCACGCCTATTACTCACTTAAATAGGTGGAGAATAGTCTCTCATTACACCCAAGTACTTTGGAAACGGTGGCACCAAGAGTACTTATCTCAACTACAGGAAAGAACCAAATGGTCCAGCACGAAAGGGCCTAAGTTACAAATTGGAACTATTGTGTTGGTAAAAGAGACAAATTTACCACCACTCAAATGGCAAGCTGGGCGTGTAATGGAATTATACTGTGACGATGACAACGTGGCACGATCAGCAAAGGTCCGTACTAACGTCGGCGAGTTTTCACGAGCGGTCAGGTTATTATGTCCGTTACCTTTTGAAGGCAACAGTTTGTAGCCAGTTTGTAATTTATTTAAATTCCTTATAATTCGTAGTTATTGTCATATCCTGTGTGGGATTTATCATTAATTTTTCCATAATGAATTTGTTTCTAATGATTATTTGTATATTAATTTTTTTGTATTTATGTATTACTTTTTACGTTTTTAGTTGTTGCGAAATTTGTTCTTAGATTATAGTTGTTTTTTGTTATCTTTTACTTTGAAACAAATATTTCAAGGCGGGCGGTGTGTTTAGGCCTACACAATAAGTGTTGCTATTTTTGTTTTATCTTATCGTTGTTCGGCGGCTGCATAGTTGTCCGGTTTTAAAATCAGTTAGTCTACCTTTGTAAAGCGCATCGCTCGCGTACATATAATAAACGCATATTTATTTTTTCATTCTTTTACGTTTCATTTTAATTTATCGAAGATCTTTTAGTCGTAAGAGATCACGCCGAAACAATGATAAAATATATAATTTTTGTATATTAAAAATACCGAATTGTATCTGTGATAAATGACTACAACTGTAGGCTAAACAGCAAATTATCAATAGAAAATTGGTTAAAAATATTTTAACTTTAACAAGAAATAACAGAAGAACAAAATTATTAAAAAGTGTTTTCTATTATATTAATCATAGAATAGCGGTTGCCATTAAAGAAAATTAAATTTTTATTTTTTTTCTGAAAGTATAAAAAAAAAATTATCTAAATATCATTGTAGTGTTTTGAATCAAACAATATTTTCAATTTCCTTATTAATTTATTAAACTTATGAATCATAACATAAATTTGTATTTTATATTAATATTTTGCTAGAAAAAGTATAATTGAAAAAATGATAAGGTATTAATTGATTGTTTAAAATTATTTTTTAAGTAGTAATTAAAAATGTATTTCTGTAGTAGCACTAATGAAATTGTTATTAACGAAAACCTGAACCACAATATCAAAAAATTGGTAGACCAAAACCTCACTGAAACCGATAATTTAAAAAAAGTGAAAACCGAAATCCTACGGCGACCCATAAAATTATTTCTGTTCTTAGGCTTGATATTCACTTAATTTTTTTTTAATAGAAACATATGTTACTCACGCAATAGCAATCCATCTGAGAGGTTTCTATAATCTATTATACGAAAACATATATCTATTTTAATTTATTTTATACATATATATATATATATATATATATATACATTCATGTATGCATATTAAATTTAATTCATTGTATACAATACTAATAAAAACAGAAAAAAAGAACATACATATCTAACTATACTTAAATGTAAACTATAACTAACATGCTAGAAAATGCAAATTCAAAAATTTTAAAAATAATCTTTTTAAGGTTATTTTTATACTTGGGAAGCGAAGGACCATGTCCAATAAATGCCTAATGATAAAAAAAGTTATAACCCGCACTATATTTTAAAAATCGAATAGTTATTTAAAATTAAAAATATTAATTTAAAACTAAAAAGTATTAAAAATATTTAATTAAAAAAGCCACAAAAACAATTACTAAAAAATAAAAATCGAGGTTACCTATATTTGAAACAATGTTACCATTATCAACACTAAACACATACTGATACCCCGACCGAAAAAATAACCCCTTATATACCCCTAGTGCCGATATATCAACTTCTTGATTTTTAATATTTCTTTAACGTTTACGCGTTTTTTGTTTGTCCTATGTAAATAATTTTGAAATTACGTTTTCGTTATGATAATTAAATCTGGCTATTTCTCTTTTAACCTCCAGATCTTTATCAAAATCTATTTTATTCATTGGAATTTTAACTAATCTGTAAACCATACTATTAAAGCTGCCATTTTGTGTTTCCAGCTGTGGTTCATACATCACTTAAAAAATAAAAACGGTTTTTATTTACATTCAGATAAGGGGAATGCCATAGTAATACTGAAAAAAGATTAAATTAATAGTGTATCAAAAATGATTCAAGGGGGTCCCTATAAAGTAGGTAAAAAGAATACATTAAAAAAGATGATAATGGATTAAATACAAAAATTATTTGGTTATACTTTTCAAAATAATGATAGGTTAATTTTATTTGACAAGTTAGCTTTATCTCCTAGTATTCCGATAAATATAACAATTGGTTTTTTTAAATACTAAGGGAACCAAATATAAAACTACATAAAAAATAAATAAATATTTATAACGACATGGACTGTTTTTAATTTCTATATAGGGAACCTTTTCAATCAATAGTATGTCATTTTTGATAGACTATTTTTTTTGTGGCTTTTTGAATTGAATATTTTTAATTTTTTTTAGTTTTAAATTATTATTTTTAATTTTAAATAATATTAGCCCCAAGTGATCAATTTTAATTATATTCTAATAGTTATTTTAAATGTTGGTTCAAAAGTTATCTTCGATCATTCTTAATTTCAATTAGATTATTTTCTATTAAATAATCTAGTTAAATGAATATGTTGTCATATAAACAAATTGATAAAATAATATGTCAATGTTGACAGTGGTATATTTACGGCAGGGTGTCCATGGTGTTTCAACCCCTCTCCTAAGATATTAAATCAAAGTATTGGGTATAGTGAAAGGTTGAATCTACCCACTACTCTAGATTCTACAATCTATCTGTACCCCCACCATACAAAATGTATGTCCCTGAATGTTGGTGATATAATAGTGATGCAACAACAAGGGACTACAGTACCTCCGAATTCTAAATTAGTACCATGGAAAATATAAAAATTGTATATACTTTTATATTATAATATTTTTAGAGTGCGGTAAATATAGCTTTTCTATTAATAATTCACTGTATTGACATGAATGTAAAGAGATATATTTATAAAATATGTTATCCATTATTTAATATAAATTTTATTTATTAGTAAATAAAATATATAAATAAAAGAAGTTTTACTAAATTAGGAGAGAGAGGGTGTTTGCCACTTAATGGGTAATACTAATTACATTTGTATCTGGCCTTTGAATTAATTTTTGTAAAATATTGTCAAGACTAACAAGTTTTATAACCCCTTCGAAAATTATTGGATGCAAATTGATGGATTTAAATTTCGTTATACACAATTACACATATATTTACTTAATTTAACTAATTTATAAACTATTACTTATTAAATATAAGTAATTTTGATTTTCCGTAAAATTATAAGCACGAGAAAGTGATAATGTAGTTTTGTCCCCATTATTCTGGCACCTACTAAGAATTTTTTGTAGTTCATATTAATTTGTTTAACAATTTGATTGAATTGTAATAATTTTGTTTAATTATATTACGATATATTCATTTTAAAATATGTTATTTAAAATAAAGATTTATTTATTTTTTAAATTAAACACTATCTATAGATTTGCATCGAAGCGTTTTTTATGATAGTGATTTTAATCACTGTCAGATATCATTATATTTGACCTAATTATGCCACATTAGCACAGTGCCACGACCCCTTTGTGCTGGGTTTTTATGTTTACTATCCATTTATACCTTTGTTAAAAAACTTTGCTTAAACTATGAATAATATAGAAATATAAGTTAATTTTTACATATATTATAGTCTAAATCAGTTTAGGCTCAACTAAAAATTTAGTAAGAACTTCATATTTATTTTTTCAAACCATTTGTATTAAACAAAATTATATTCTTATTTTAGTAGTATATAAAGCTTGTACAAAGATTTTTAAAATACTTGCCATTAAATAAAACGCGAATAAAATAAATAACTTCATTTTAACTTATAATTATAAGCTGAAAAAAAAAATCGTAAATTTTTGCTTTTAAATATTAATTTGAAAAATGTACTGTGAATTAAAGTTTAAGTTAAAAATACCTTATTTATGACAGATAATTTTAATTGATATTATTTTAATATTGTGTAATGTTTATCACAAAATTGTCTCTAAAAAAAAAAAACACAAATTTTTAATTAGTTATATGATATGATTAGTGACACACACAGGGATAGCTGACAGGTTTGTAACACCCCCACCATTTTTCTACTATAAACTCAATATGACATTAATGCTAGTAAGAATAGATCATAAGGATAATAAAAACTTAGACTTCTCGTTGAAATATTTACTGAAGACCACTGAAAATGATATGGTGATATCAAATTTTTTTTTTTTCAAATTTTGATAATCTTAATTTAAATTTATATCAAATTAAAGCATATTACAATTTACTTGTTAGTATATATATATTGCAACTTAACGTTGTTAAATATGTCGGAATGTTATCATTATAGTAATTTTATACATATGAATTTCATTTTATGTGTACTAATATCACCCTTTCTTTAATATATTCAAAAGTGAAAATTAATAAATGTAATAAATTATATAAAGAAATAATCGATAACGGATTGATTAGTTTTTTGAATAAACTAAATAAAGTAAGGAATTCTGTGTAGGCAATATAATGGACAATGTAATGAACTCTCGTCATGTGGTGTCATCCATAAAATAAGAAAATGGTACCAGGAATTCATAAGGTAAATGTTGTCTTTTTTACAAATTAAAACAAGTTACACGACGAGTAAACCTAGAAGACATTAAAAATAGAACCAGAAATTCAGGAGTAATTTTGTTTTAAAACCAAGTGCCTCAATGAGATCGTCGTTATTTAGTGTCAGGCTGTCCGTTACATGACACCGTCGTGCTGATCCTGACACACAGTAATCTATCGCAGTTTATCTGAGCCTTGAATAATAACTCGCTTATTGAAATGCTTGGATACACTGTGTTATACGTCTATTCCAAGATAATGATGTAAAAAGTAATTAATAATAATAAAAAAATATGTACAGTAGAACTCCAATTATCCGAACTCCGACCATCCGAATCGCCGATTATCCGAATCACTTTCAGAAAAAATCAGAAAAAAATTTGTCCAAAGTCCGCGGCGTCAGTGTAGGCACAACACGTGGTAAGAGTTCCCACTCCAGTTCCGGCGCATTGCAGTCACCTGTCATTGTTTGTTTTGATTAGTCAGTGAATGGGTCCCGGTCCCCATTAATTCGGATAATTGGAGTTCTACTGTAATTATCCGAGGTTTTTTCCTGTTTTTTTCATTATGTAACCATTTAAACTAAAAATAAAATACATCATGGGACTCCCATTGAAATTTCAATACAAATTGATGGGTCACACTCAAGTGAAATTTTTTTCCAAATTTGGGGGAGGACCACTGAATTTGTATATAAATTTTTAAATAAAAATTAAAGTTAGGGAATCGAAAAACCCACAATTTTGGAGATATGAAAATTTTAGTTTTTGATTTCGCTATTTTTAGGCCCTACTTAATATCATTATACTACCTGTGACATTGATTAAGTCAACATTCTGTATATAAACACACTACTCCTTCTACCCTTGTTCAAAAGGCTAATATTTGTTAAAATACTGGTTTAAAAGTTGTTATTGACCAGTAATTTTTTTATTTTTAAACTATTTAAATATATATGTTTATACTTGAAAAACTGAAGTTGTTATTTTTTTAAAGGGTGAAGAGAGGAAAGAGAACTAATTTTTTTTTTTTTAATTATAAATCATGTTCAAAATAGTAATTTTAAAAAAATGCTATTTTGGATGATACTACAGTAGAACTCCAATTATCCGAATTAATGGGGACCGGGACCCATTCACTGACTAATCAAAACAAACAATGACAGGTGACTGCAATGCGCCGGAACTGGAGTGGGAACTCTTACCACGTGTTGTGCCTACACTGACGCCGCGGACTTTGGACAAATTTTTTTCTGATTTTTTCTGAAAGTGATTCGGATAATCGGCGATTCGGATGGTCGGAGTTCGGATAATTGGAGTTCTACTGTATTAACTTCTTAGATAGAAAAATTATAACATTACATTTTACAAGATTCTGAGTATTTCATTAAAAGTATAAATTTATTTTTAAAATTAAAAATATAAAATTTATTTAGTAAAAATATTTAGACGATGAAATTATAAAACAACCTTTTGCACTGACATACTTAAGGTAGGGGGGATATAGTTTTCATATCTATTCCAATAAAATAATAGTATGGTAAATTATACAATTTGTTTTCATACGAAGGAAAGTGAAAAATTATTTATGTATTTTTCCCCTAAAAACAAAACCCAAATTACGCCAATGATCGTATGTAATAAGTTAAAAGAAATGTTGAAAAACATGATTTAAAAAACCCAGCACAGGGGGGTCGTGGCTCTGTGGTGATGTGGCATAATTGGATCAAGTATAATTATATCAGACAGTGATTAAAATCACTATCATAAAAAACGCTTCCATGCATATCTTTTAATAGTATTTAATTAAAAAAATTAGGTGAATTATTCCAAAAGATACATGATCTGCTATTTCCTTATTTATATCCTGATTATGATAAAGTATAAAAGTGTCAGACTTTCCGTAACACTTTCAAAAGTTAAGTTGAAAAAGGTAATTTTTTGTGAAAAGGTTGTCATATTGAGTCACCATGTGGGTAGATAAAGGGTCAGATTTATAAAAAAAATATTAACCAAATGATCGGTATAGACATCATGAAACTACAGAAATAAAAAATTGTTTTAATTTTGTTATTTTTAATAGAGTTATGGCAGTTTTAAGTAAATAAAATTAAAAAATGTTAAAAATTAGCGATTTTTAAATTTATAATTTTTTTGGAGATTTCCCCCATTTATGGTGAACGAGGGAAAGTTTTTCATTTTTTCGAAGGTAATGGATTTGATTAGATACGATTTGTGTACTTTTGATGTATCGTTGAAAAAAATCGGTTCTGTGAGAGCTGAGAAAAAGTGGTAACAGACACAAAAAAAAAATATCACATCATAATAAAATAAATACCTTCTCAGCTTCGCATTGAAGCTAAAATCATAGATTTGATGAGTATATTGTCTTTTTTTTTGTTAAATAAATTATAATTTTTGTTTTTCTATAAATGACTTATAATTTTAAATTTATTTTAAAACATACATTTTTGCTTCGATGCGAAGCTGAGAATATATTGGATTTACTATGATGTAAAATGATGTAAAACTGCCAGAACTTTCTTAAAAATGTTTTTTTTTGATAGATGCGATGCATAATGTCTAAACCTGTCATTTAATATACTTTTTTTATAAATCTGACCCTTTGCCTGCCCACAGAGGGGATCTAAAATGACAAATTTTTCACAAAAAATTAACTTTTTCAACTTAACTTTTGCTAATGTAATATACTTTATTATGGAAAAAAAAAATTTGAACATTATTTTGTCTTCACAGTGAAAATGGCTACCAAATGCTATTTTTGTGTGAAAATTCTTGATTTTGTATTTTACATTTTTAACTTTATATTGCATTAACTTATTGAAAAAAAGTGAAGAAAAAATTTCAATTTTTTTATGAGAAATAATATTTATATCCTTTTTTCATTCAACATACTTTATCTTAATCAGAATATAAATAAGGAAATAGCAGATCTTGTAGCTTTTGTAATATCCACCATTTTTTTTTAAATAAAACACTATCTAAAGATTTGCATCGAATTGTTTTTTTTTATAATTTTTTTTAATCACTGTCAGATATCATTATACTTGATTCACTATGTGAATCAATACGTGGTGACGTGACTATGCCACGTCACCACTGTGTCGTGACCCCCTGTTTTGGGTTTTTTTAATAGTACCAATTGTTTTTCTGGAATTAAATAATACAGATAGTAATTTATTTAGCATTAAAATATTTAGTTGTTTGAAAAACTCAAATATTTTTTGTTTGAAACTGTAAAAATAAAATCTTATAAAATTCGTTTAATTAAAATCGAGTTAAAATATAAAAAAATCTGTTTCTGAGCAAAATAATATTTTTGAATCTTACAAAAAAAAATAATATACTTAATATAATATAATTACCTTATTAATTATCACTGACAATTGCTGCATAAATGTATTAAATAACTAATAACTCTACTTAAATACTTAAATTTATCATTATTTTAAAAACTACGCATGAAATTGTATTTTGATTAAAATAAATAGATGATATCATTATGTAACACAAAAAATATGAATAATAATTTAGTTCTGTTTGTTTAGTTAAAATTTATGAGTTTTTTGCTTAGTAAAATATTTTTTTACAAAATTAATTATTTGCAAATATTTAAAATTTACATTTATAAATATATTTTAACAGTAATTTCTTGAAATCTAAACTTATATATTTCATATTTGTGAAGACTTTTTTTCTACAAAAAAAAAAAAAATATCGATAAAAAAAACATATTTAATTTTCATTTTCTGTACCCCATTGAAATTAATAATTAAAAAAAAAGTTAAATGCAGTGGGTTTTTTTAAATTTATTAATTATTTAAGAAAAATTTAATTATAACAACACGATACACCACACTTTTAATAGTGACAATTTTGTTGACTTTAAAATAAAATAACTGAATGACTAAAGATTGTCAGTTTTGATTGACCGTATATGGTTGTCATCAATCGTCAGTCAATGATCACACTTGACTGTCAATCACGTTTATTGTCGTTCAAAATTGACCGTGTATGGGGGGCTTAACACCGTGATTGAAATTTGGTATAACTTTGGGTCAGTTAACAATAATAACATTAATACTGAAAGATGTAAATAGTACAGGTGTACAATATATGGCGCGGGTATATCTTGACGACACGTACGGCGGATGTAAGTCACAGATGAACTAGTTTACATAGTTGCCAACGTTTCTCGCAGTGCTGCACCCCCTGACCTGTCCTATCTACCGACCGCCGGATAAGACAAACTTGTGTTATTGTCAACAGTAATGAGTGCGACGGTGAACAGCTGATAATCACGACTGGATGACGTGCTAATTCACTGTACATGAATAGTGCGCTATTACGTTTCATTCTTTTGGCTCTTAAAAGTTTTCGCCAGCATCATAATATTCCTCTATTTCTCACGGTCTTAAACCAACAAATCTTACTGTTGAATGGAATAGGTTATGTAATTAAAAGATTTAGAAATTATTCGTAATATAATAGTACTAGGCTCCGCCTAGCTGGGGCTCCGCCCCAGACCCGGGGCCCTTCGAGCCTTACGCGCCTTCGGCGCGTTAGTCTCTTCGGGCCATCATCATAAGTAGGCCACTGATTCCGGTAGAAGTACCCGGCTACGCCGGGCACGATAAGTGTTTTTCAGAAGAAATATTACTTCAGAATCAGTGAAAACTATAGAAAACTATATCTAAAAATGTTATTATTAAAATCAGGAAAATTCAAAAAGAAATATAGTAAAATGTATTGGGTATAAGGTTGAAGCCTCTTAATGAGGTATTCCTTTTAGGCCTATTCAAAAATTATTTTAGAAGGAAATTTAATATTTTTTACTTTGTTAAACATGTTATAGAAATTTTTTTGCTAAAATTAAAGTAATGATGAAAAAAAGGACATTAGGTCCTTATATATTAGAAGTTGCCTAAAATAATATTGATAGCGCTTGTTCAAGGAAGGGCCAATCTCTCTTAAATACACCCCTGTTATGCACAAAAATTAATAATAATCTAATTAAAATAATTGTGTTTATATTATAGAATAATTAAAAAAAAATTTAGCAGGTTATTATAAGTGGCACAATGTAAATTTAAATTAAATTTAATATTAAAATAAAATTAATATTAAAAATAAAAATAAAAATTTAATTTTGATAAATATATTGGTAACAGCGATTTAACGATGAACATCATAGTTATCATAGATGAACCCCAATTCAAAAGATAAACTCATAGTCTCATACATCATATATGAGAAAAAAGAAAATTATTAACTCTGTACTTAGTACTGTTCTTATAATGAAAGTATAAACTTAAATAAT
>NW_026099572.1:19010928-19027406 GCF_025091365.1 Daktulosphaira vitifoliae | reverse complement strand
ATATAATAATATTTAATATAAAATGTCAAAACATATAATATAAGAGATGTACAACGGCAACGGGTCACTTTACTTGATAGACGGTGAAACTACGACTAAACTGTAAACATGTATACAATAGGCTGCATTGAGTAAAACAACATAATCGTAAAAGGAATGTGTCCCTTTGACCTTGTACTATACTAACATAAGTAAAAATACATTAAACTGTTATCTTAAATAATATTACTGTATCCAGTGTGTTGTTTAATAATATCAACACTTACATGTGGACTCTCAAGATCTTCTATCACAACGTTCAACCACCAACTTTTCCTGGATCGTCCATGATGTATTTTTTTAATTAGTTTCCAATTAAATGACTGCTTAATAAAAGAATACATTAAAAATAAAGACATTTTATTAAATTTGAGTGATTAGTTTAATAATTTTTACTCTAGTTTTTTTTGTCATTGTCTTAATTAATAAAGAAACTATTTTTTAAGATGAAAATTTATTTCTATATTAACTTGCTGCTTTCACTCATTATAAAAATTAATAATGGTATTGAATTGCAAAATTACTAAATTCAATAAATTTTGTCATTATTTTGTTATTTCATGTGTAAGTATCTACTTAAATAGTTATTTATTTATATGCTAATTAAATTTATTCAATATTCACTAGACTTTTACCCCATCATAAAACAATGTTTATATGTCATTATATGTTCATATTAAAACTTAGTTTATATTTATTAATAGTTACTTCTGGTTATTCTAAAAACATGAGCATAAAAAATATTTCATAATTGATAAATTGAGAAAAACACGTACTAAAAAAAAGTCAAAGTAAATTTATTTTTACTTTCGATTAATTAGGTAAATAATTAATAAATTTAAAAAAACCCACTGCATTTAAATTTTTTTTTAAGAATTTCTTACGATTGTTTATACCATTCAATTATCAAAGTAGAAGTAATTCTCTTAAAGTTTTGGAGTTTAAATGTATATCTAATCTTTGATATTTTTATTTATCAAGATAAATATTTTTAAATTAGAGACCAAGGTAACATTTTTTATTAGAGTGATGAACATTTAAACATTTAAACGATGAATTTATAAAACAACCACAGGGGGGTCGCGGCACTGTGATGATGTGGCATAATTGGGTCAAGTATAATGATATCTGGCAGTGATTAAAATCACTATCGTAAAAAACGCTTTGATGCAAATCTTTAGATAGTGTTTAATTTTAAAAAATTGGTGGATTATTCCAAAAGTTACATGATCTGCTATTTCCTTATTTATATCCTGATTAAGATAAATTATGTCGAATGAAAAAGGGATTATTAAAAAACATTATTTCTTATAAAAAAATTGTGTTGATCCATACATTTTTCAATAAGTTATAGCATTATAAAGTTAACAATGTAAAAAATAAAATCGAGATTTTTCATACAAAAATAGCATTCGGTAGCCATTTTCACCGTGAAGACAAAATTAAGTCAGAATTTTTTTTTTTCTATAATAAAGTATATTACATTAACTATAATTTAAGATATATATAAAAGTGTCAAACCTTCCGAAACACTTTAAAAAGTTAAGTTGAAAAAGTTTTAAATCCCTCTTGTGGGCAGCTAAAGGGTCAGATTAAAAAAAATATATACCAATTGATAGGTAAAGACATCATGCATCTATAGAAAAAAAAGTTATATTGATTTAGTTATTTTTAATAAAGTTATAGCAGTTTTAAGTAAAAAAAAATTGAAAAAATTTCGAAAATTAGCAATTTTTTAAATTTGTAATTTTTTTTGGAGGTTACTCCCATTTACGGGGAACGAGGGAAATTTTTTCAATTTTTAAATGTAATGATTTGATTAGATACGATTTGTGATCTTTTGACGTATTATTGAAAGAAATCGGTTAGGTGGAGCTGAGAAAAAGTGGTAAAAAACACAAAAAAAAAACACATCATAGTAAAACCAATACCTTCTCAGCTTCGCATCGAACCTAAAATATTATCTATTGTCGTCTAAACTGATGATGCATTTCCATTTTTGTATTCAACTTTGTGTACATTAAGAGCAAAAAACTAATAACAAATCATTAAAGAATTCATTATAATGACATGTTTGAAAAAAATTGTAATATACTTTAATATTATACAGAAACTAAATCGGTTTTATGTATACAACTTTTTTTTTTAACCCACACCATTTAACTAAACAGTGATAATTTTTGTATCGTAAAACGTGTGAGAAACGTTTGTATAAGAAACGTGTGTGGAAATTTTGCTTTTTTAACTCTTCCTGATAGAACGTTACGTTAATTAACACACCGTTCTCATCATTCAACACGTATACTATGATTATTGTTTCTTTTATATGACCTATGAAAAATATTTCATTCGACCAATTCTGAGTATATCCTTTCACAAAAGCGGCTTTATTTTTACTTATACGAACTATAATTATTCGGTAAACGATAAAACTGTACGGTATTGGGATTTTTCGAGGCTTCTGTTGGTGTTTGACGGATCGCCGAATGAATAGTATTATTATAATCATTTGTTTTTTGTTTGTAAAATTGACAACCATTGATAAGATCTCGAGCGATAAATTTTTTCCACATGCATTCTTTAAGCATACGGTTAAAACGCTCGATTACGAAGGCCTTCACCGCCGAATATGTAGGAATATGTTTAATACTTCTCTGTTTTAGAAAAGTTTTTAGATCTTTATTAAAATATTTTGATCCCTTGTCTGTTGTTATGTACAATGGACATCTATTACAAATGTTTATTATTGATTCAAAAGCTGCAGTTACCACCTTACCGGTTTTATTTTTAAGGTACACACCATGCGTATTTAGTATACACATCTATCACAGTAAAAATAAAAGTAAAGTTTTTATTCTTGTTGCAATACTTTCTTATATCAATGAAATCCGCTTGCCATGTGTTGTCTTTAGCGTAAGACGTTACGATACGTCTCCGAAAATTTCTTTCTTGCTTTGCGTGTAACTCCTCCGCTATTTGCTTTTTTACAGTTTTCAATTTGTTACTCCGTTTTCTCTAAGTTCTTCTTTCAGGGATATTATTTCGTTATACACTCCCGTATTAACGACACGCATAGATCCGTTTAAAATAGCCAAACGCTAAATTCATTTATATCATCCCAATATATGTATTATTTACGTTTGTTTGATATAGATAAAAACGACAATCCGCCACCAAACTTTTCGTTTTCGCTTGTTTGCCATCCGTTAAATAACTGTTTTATTATATTTTTATATTTATATCCTTGATTTGTATTCAATTTTTCGTTAATGTTTCTATGTACTCTAGTGTGTATGAGACAGTTTTTATACGTTAACATATCCTCAGGAGTAATTAAATCGACGTAAGGTTATCTATCGAGAAGATAGTGGTCAACGCCTCTACGATGTCCTCTTCAGAATGCCTCATATAAACGTTGAGGACAATGTCAGATTGAAACTGTTGAAGACTTTAGATTCCCCTAAACCACTTTATAACACTTTTAGAAATTGAGAATTATTTGAACATCTATATTTACCACAAACTACAAAACATTCGTGGATCGTTAAAACATCAACGCATACGGAAAAGCTTAAATATGTGATTATAGCATTTCAAACTAAACGTAAAAACAAAATAACAGCTGACATGAGTAGATTCGATCACTGTTTACTAATATCAATCAAAGTATATTTGAATTCGGAATCATATCCTTACTACAGTTTAAACATTGATATCGATAACTAACAAAGGGCAGTTGTGTTTGAGTGGTCTTTATAGACATAGTTTTCAATATTATATACATTTAAACTCCAAAACTTTAAGAGAATTACTTCTACTTTGATAATTGAATGGTATAAACAATCGTAAGAAATCCTTAAGTTGTAATTAATTTTTATAAGTTTAATAATTGTGAATTCTATAAGACTATTCCTAATTCTTGAAACAGTATGTGTTACTGTTTCTGTTACTGTATGTGTGTACAAACACGAAATTTGGCAAGATAATATAAAATAATACAGATTAATAATATGTTACATTTTATCATATATTATATCCAAATAACGTGTGCTTTTCTAAATCGTTTATAATGTATTATAAATAATTTTTAAGACAGAACTAAATTATTATTCATCATTTTTTGTGTTAGATAATGATATCATCAATTTATTTTAAACAAAATATAATTTCTTATGTAGTTTTTATAGTAATAAATTGTAACGTACAGATTACTTGTCCTTCACTAACATTAGCATTTCAATACCTACTATGGGTATGCGGCACTCGCGGGTGTAAAAAAAACCGATGATATTCTTCTCCATTAAATAAATATATAACGACGGGCAGTCGACATTTTACAATGCTCGTGGCTACTCTTGACAGATTATATTTTATTACTACAACTTAATTCCGACAATATTATCTTCTACTATTCATTTAACTATTATTATTTATTTTATTATAATCTGTAATATTATATTATTACATATAATATTAACATATAATATGATGTTATCATTTTTACATGTATGTCACATATTATGATTATACAAGATCACCAAAACAGGGTTCTCTTATTTAAAATACACAATAACTCTTTAATTATGCGATAAAATCTCCCTCTTGTAGAAATTAGTAAGTAACGTCTACACGCAGCGACCCCATTTTAATTAACCAATTAGAATACAAAGCCTCAGCTTACAAGATCACGGTAGAGATCGCTGGGCTACCCCCTTCAGACTATAAAAAGCCATTTTTCCCTATCTAAACCAGTTCTTTTGGCGATTTTAAAATACACAAAATCTACGACGTTTTACTCAAGATTTCACTCTCCGGGACTTAGTCGATTTTTAAATTAATTTGGACTTAGAATATTTTTATTAAAAACTAAATGACACTTAGAAATTTTAAAGTGAATTTTGTTTTGGTGAATCTTTTAATTTAATTTAATTTGTTCAATCATTAATAATATTTTATTTTTCTTGTTGTGGAAATAAACATCAAATAATATTTTAAACATTACATCTTTTGTAAATTATTTTATTTTAATAATAAATCCAACCTAACTTTAGATTTTTATTTAATAATAAAAATTTATTGTGAGCTTTTCTTATTGGGTAGCTAGTCTCGTTGCTAATGTGTTTGTTTTAACAAACATCGCGCCGGCAGACAACGCAGAGAAACTTACGAATATATTTGTAGTGTTTAATTTTAGTGTTGGTGATTATTGTGCCGCATCCTTTCAAGGCGTTTTATTTTAGCACCGTGACGTAATCCACTACGGGTACTGGCGCACGAGTGACGCTATAACGCACTACCGCAGATATAAATATATATATATGTATAACAATATTAAATATTTAATCCGGTGTATGTAATGTTAAGCCGCACGAGTTAATTATTAATTAATTGATATAAGTTTATGCCAACGACAATTATATATAAATATATATTATATATATCTTTATTGCGAATCGCTAAGTCACGCAGATTAATTGCGATTGCAATTACCACTTATAAAAAAAAGAATAAAGCAATCAGATGACAACAGAAACCGGAACCAATAATATCGACCAGTTAAGGTATGCGTCGGTAACGGAACAGAAAGCAATATCGGTAATCCATATTCGGCGGCGGCCTTATCTCAGTGTCAAGGGCGGGGTGACGACCGATGACAACCGATTGTCATATTAATAGCTGGACGGCTGATATCGAGAGAGACACGAGTGAGCGCCAGCCTAGAGCAAAAGGCGGTGCCGTGTCAACTACCCCCCCACCAAGCCGTCAGTCTATTTCTTGACCCGGCCGATATTTGTAAACAAATTGTCGTATCGTACACAGTAGATAAAAGTAATGAACAATTGTTGACTTACCGCCATGTTCCTTGAATGTGGGGATGGTCACTGATATTGCGTTTTAAGACTTACCGTATTAGACTGAAACCTTCAGTCTCGCTGGCAAGAGGGAAAGGACTATTCGGTCCCGTCATCCGTAACCTGCGGATGACATCAGGGCCGAAAATGAAAAAGAGAAAAAAAAAAGGAACTCCTCGCCCGATTACTCGGGACGAGGGGATTCAGGATGGAGCTAAGGAGGGGAAGGGAAGTCCGCAAGGAACCCGTCCACTGCGCGTCCCAAGTCGTCCACGGTGTCCTCGATGTCCATGGGGGCCGGTCCCACAGTGGTGCTCGTTGTTGTGGAGGAGTGCCGCACGATCTCCGAAAGTGGTGGTGGACGGGTCCTTGGGGCGGGCATTGGAGGAGCCGAGGTAGCTGGTGGCCGGTTGGCCGCTTCTCTCTCCCGGTCTTTCCTCTCCTTGAAAGCTTTGTTGATACGCTCCCTCCGACGTACGTCGGAGGGAGTAAGCTTCCGGTATCCTGGATGCGCCGGTGGCGGCCGGGTGGCCGAGCCCGTCCCTGAGGACGTGCTCACCGCGTCGGTCGCCCTGCCCCGTGCGTAGGGCGCAGGGGGTGGACGATCGGCGGTCCGACGCCGTCGGTTCGCCGGGCGCGGCACCGCCGTACCAGCGGTCACTGGGCGCTGCGGAGGGGAGACCGCGCCCTCCCCTGGCACAGACCGCGGAACCACCGGCACGGTGGCGATGGCCCTTCGGGTTTCACGGAGGGTAGCCGCGCGGCCGTCCCTCATTCCCCGGTTGTATAGGGCGCTCGCGATCGGATCCCTGAGGATCCGATGCAGCGGAGCGTCCCTGGCCGCCTCCACCGTCGTGAAGGCCGTCGAGGCACCAGCAAGCGGTACACGCAGCGCCTCCGCCAAGCGGCGGAGGAGATCGTGCACCAGCTCGTCCTGCTCCCGACTCCTCTGACTTGACATGCTGAAAATTAAAACAGTCCTTTAGCACTACTATACATCGACGACGGTCCGTACTCGGGCCGTACTTTGTACTTCATGAACACTATTTTAATTTTAAACATGATACGTGAAGTTTGCGTGGGGGATTTTGGTCTGTCAGAAACACTCCTTTGCCTACTTTTTCCGCTAGTCTGACAGGGCCCCACCACTTCGGCGCGAAGCCGGCACAAAATTTTTTTTGTTTATTAGATAAGTGGTGTGCTTTATAATACACCACGTCTCCGACCGTAAAAGGTTTTACTGCGCGTGTCGTCGGAGCGTTATCTACAATTNATACCCGAAACGTGAGAAAAATTCGCGTTCGAGCGTGTCTACAATAGTTTTTGTAGTCGCTGCGCCTATCGGGTACGCTTCGGTCCAGCGACTGAAACAGTCAGTTGCTACTAACAGGTTCGTTTTTCCCCTTGATGTTCTGGGGTACTCACCCATTAAGTCGATACTAATGACCTCCCACGGTTGTCTTGGTTTGCGCGAAGTTAGAGGGTCATTCGGACGTCTATTTAGGGCCTTTGTACACGCGCAAACATCGCACGATTTTACGTACCCGCGTACTATGTTTTTCAGGCCCTTCCAATAGAAACGCTGTTTGATCGCTCGGTAGGTTTCTTTCCATCCTGGGTGACACGCCAGCGCATCGTCGTGGTATCGCCAAATCACACGCTGTGATTTGGCTACTGGTATTACGGCTGGTGTGTCTACGCCCATACGAATGCGTATAAGTCCGTCTAACATGAAGTAGTCGTTGTTGTTCTTGCTGGACTCCTTATCGTTTTTTCTGGCGTTCCCCTTGAGTAATTGTTTCATGATGGATGAAAGAAACGGATCGTCGTTTTGCCACTCTTGTATTTCCCCCCCCGTAAACGGCCGTTTATCTGACGCGTCGTTTGTTTCGGTTAAGGCAAAAACACTGTCAAGAGTGGCCCGTGTATTATCCGACGCTCTCGTTGTCGGTGCGCCCACCAGATTGTCGTCGAGTAACTCTTCGTCAACAGGGGGCCCCGCGGTCGGATAACGTGACAGCATGTCCGGTCCCTCGTTGTGTTTCCCGGGTACATGTGTCGTTGTAAAATTCAAATTACCTAGATGTAGCGCCCACCTAGTTAATTTTGAATTGTTGTCCTTTGCTCTGTGTAGCCAAGTCAACGCGGAATTATCTGTAAATAATTCGAACGGAGAGTACTCTAAGTACGGGCGAAATTTATCAGTCGCCCATATAATTGCTAAGCATTCTCGTTCTACGGCGGCGTAACGTTTCTGCGTTTCTGAAAGTTTCTTACTGGCGTAGGATATTATTCTTCTCCCTCCCGGTTCATCTCTGTGTTGAAAGAGTATTGCTCCCACGCCCATTTCACTCGCATCGGTTTGAAGGCAGAAAGTTTTCGCGTAGTCAGGAGGACTCAGTCGTGGGGACTCACACAGGGCCTTTTTTACCTGTTCAAAAGCCCTTTGATGGTCTTCCGTCCACAACCATTTCGTCCCCCTTTTTAGTAGATTTGTNTCCCCCTTTTTAGTAAATTTGTCAGCGGCGTTATTGTTTCGGCGTAGTTGTCGACGAATTGACAATACCAATTAAATATACCGAGACATCTACGTAGGTCCCTGATATTCCGTGGGACCGATAGGACGCGGATGGACTCGAGTTTTTCGGGCTGCTTGTCTATGCCCTCACCGTGTACAATATGGCCCAAAAAGGAAATTTCGGAAAACCCTATTTTACACTTTTTTGTGTGACATGTCAGCCCGTGTCGCTCTAATCGTTCTAGAACTTTGCCTAAGTGTTCTAAATGATTTTCTAAACTACTTGAATAAATGATTATGTCGTCCAAGTAAACTTGGACAAAGTCATCTAGATATCCTCTAAGTACTTCATTCATAAGTCTTACGAAAGTCATAGGCGAATTTTTGAGTCCAAACGGTAATACACGAAATTGAAACAAGCCCCTTCTTGTTCTAAATGCCGTAAACTTACGGGCTTTTTGATTTAAAGAGCATTGCCAATAACCCGACTTTAAGTCGATAGTCGTGTACATTTTTGCCCCTCTCATGTTCCTAACCATGTCGTTTAGATTAGGCATGGGGTACGGGTCCGAAACGGTTACTTCGTTTAGTCGTCGGTAATCTATACATAAACGAAAAGTCCCGTCCTTCTTCTTGGCCAGCACTATCGGTGCTGACCACGGCGATACACTCGGTTCTATTAGCCCCTGCGCCTCCATGTCGTTTACCATATCGTCAATAACCTCCTGCTTGTGCAGAGGGTAGGGGTACGGTTTCAGTGCGATAGGAGTCGGGTCTTTCAATAGAATATCGTGCTCGATTAATTTTGTGCGACCCACCGTGTCATTAAAGACCGCTGCGTAATTACATATCGTCTGTGTTAATAACGCGCGCGTTCGTGGGTCGCCGGTTATATCTAACTGCGTCAGATCTGGTTTGCGGATCGTGTGTCGTGCGCCCGATTTCCAACAAGCGGTTGTACGTTTCCTATTGCCTAAGTGTATTGTTCCTGCTGAGTAGTCCCAGGCGACTTTCTGATCAATCAGAAAATCATGGCCAAGTAACACGTCGCAATATAGGTCGTCTAAAATAACCGCTGAAAAACGCACTTCTAAATCCGCGATTTTGGCGGTAAACGTGGCGGTACCGTTCGTCGTGGCGGTATGTCCGTCCGCTAGTCTAACCGCGTCAGTGTGTCCTTTATAAACAGTTCCGTATTTATAAGCAATTACCGGTTTTACATACGATTTATGCGCCTGTGAGTCGAGTAGGGCTGTGACGAAGCCAGTTTCGAATTCTAACTCGACTGCTGGAGTAGTAATTCTACGCGGGCATTTTCGTTGGCCATTAATCAGGTGGTTTACGGTTCGAACGGGGGGCAGCTGGTTCTTAACCGCGACGTCGGTTTGCCCACCGACAGTGTTAACTGCCATTAGTGGACTAGCCGGATCGACTGACACCCCCTCCCCCACTGTGCCCGAAAAAATTTCGAACACCTGACTCGCGCTTTGTTCGTTCGTGTCGGCAGCGTGTTCGAACTCCGATACCCTGATTACATCCGAATTTACCGCGGCGTCCCCTCCATTCCGATAAGAGGGGTGCGGTGCCGAAAAAGTGCCAAGATCGTTGGCGGTATGTAACTCGTAAGGGCCGTTAGATTCGGTGTTCTGCGCGACGGTCGTGCTGTGTGGTATGTTACCGAATAAAAATTGCGAAGCGGCAGGGCGCGTTTTAAACGAAACGTCGTCTAAAACGCTGCGCCCTGTTTGAAACTGTTGTAGGCTGGAGGGGCGGACTAATTCCCTCCTAGCCGATTGCCGTTTCCCGATACCGACGGCCGGTTTGGGCACTGGCGGTGCCAGTGTCGCTCGCCGCAATATCGGCACGGGGTAGGCGGTGCGTCCGCGTGTGCATAACCCGCTCGCTGTCGGGCCGCTGGTTGCGCGGTATGCCGCGGATGCAGATCGGCTGGCTGTCGGGACGCTGGCGGAGCGTACCGAGGAGCCGCGGTTTTGTCTACGTCGTGCGCTATTTCACGTAGATCGGCGAAAGACGCTGGGTGCATTAACCGTATCATAGCGCGGTAATCGTCCCGTAAAAGCCCCGTTAACTGTCGCACAAGTTGTTGTTCTGGTAAACCACAACGTACTCGCGCGGCCAATCGTTGTTTATGAATGATAAATTCAGTTAACGTTTGTCGGGGGCCCTGTCGCGTCGTTTTTAAGTCCGTCTCGAGCGCCGTCCGGATGTCGATATTGTCGAACTCCTCGAGTAATTCGGACCTAAATTCCGCCCATGGCATATTGTTTAATTTTATAGCTCGCCACCAATCACCTGCCCTGTCGTTCAAAAACGGGACGACGATGTTCACCCACGCAGTTGGGTGTATACCGCCCTGACAGAGTAGATCCTCCGCTCTGTCTAGAAACTCCCGTGGGTCCTCTTCGTTTCTCCCGTAATATTCAGGTAAACAGGCGCGTACGGTGCGTAGGTCGTGGTAAGGTACCAGCACAGACCGCGAGCTGCGGGTAGGCGACAAATCATTGAAGGACCGACGACCGTCGGTTGTGTTGGATTGCCCCTCCCGTGGCTGGCGCGTAAACGAAAAATCTGTCGGCTCGTTCTCATATGTATGAGAGCGCGGAATATGTTCGTCTTGCCAACCCGTGCTACACATTCGTGGTAGCGACGCGCGCGACGCTTGTCCGTACGATCGTCTCATGTTGCGGGCTTCCTGCGCTTCGATGTCCGCGAGGCGCTCGTGTAAAGTTGCGTCGTGGCGTGTCGGGTCCGTCGCTCCCGATGGACCGAATGTAACGCGATGCGCGTCCGATCGTCGACTATCGTTTCGTTCGACGTTAACTTGACGAATAGTCGGTTGTGCATCAACGTGTGGGGACGGCAGCATATTTTGACTGAGTCGCTCCAGCATATTTGAAATCTGTCGCTGTTCCAATGACATACGCGATAGCGAGCGTTCTAGTTCAGTCATCCGTGCCTCGATCCGCGCGTTATTCGAAATATCGCGAATATTCTGTCGGATCGCCCCGACTTGTTCTGCCGCGTGCGCTATCGAGCGGGCAACGTATACGTCTTCAACGTATGGCACGCCTAGTTGACCGCTTGCGCGCGTAATATCCCCCGGTTGGTCGACATCAGACTCGTCGTCTGATGTGTGTAGCGCGAGGTTCACCGGATGTTCCTCCGGTAACGATGCTACGCCGGGCCGCTGATAGTTCACGTCGAATTCGCGGGTGCGGTCCGTGGAGTTGTCTACAACCACCACTTCGGGTTCGCGGACCGAATTTTCGCTATCGAGCGGCGTACGGGGTGGTAAAATTTCAGTAGCTGGGTCCCTCCCTTCGCTACGTATGTTTTCCTCCAGCATAACTAGCATGTTGGGTTTAGTCGCGTAGCATGGTAGCTGTCTAAAAGCGCATTCGCGACGTAATTCAGCGCAATTCATTTGTGCTAATATTTTCCCCGACATATTGACCGTGAATATTTTGTTTATTTACAATCTTAATAATCAAATGTATGTTACTATAGTAGCGGAGATAAACAATATCTCCGTGTATGGTCAAATATACTAGCGCTGTAGAAAACAAGTGCTATTATTATTGTTATTGTTAAATTAATGACCGCGATAAAATGGTCCGGGGCCGCCGTATATGATATGGCAGCGAGTGAACAATAATAATAACGTTTACCTGGAATCGGCCGCTTTGACAAGGTCAGACGAAAATATACGATTTTTATCTACCAAAAGACTGTAACTATCGGCCGGAAATTCACTTTTTGTCGCTATCAATAAGGTCTTTATAATAAACTGTAACCAACACTTTAAAACGACAATACCTACGGCGGATTATATTAGATAAACTGCTCTGACTTTATTTTTATAAAAGAAAATTTTCCCAGAGCCCGGCTAAATCTAATCCCGCTAACACGTAACTGTGAATAACCCAGGTAAAAATTCACTGCTGTCACCAGTGAAATCCGTTCAAATAACTATATGAACTAATAAATCTATAAGGGAGACTTCACCGTTTCACGTTAAAACTAAAATCTAATATAATTAGAAATAAAACTGAATCGGCTCAAAGCCTCTTACCTTAAATTCTCGGCCGGTTGAGATTCCTTTCGGGGAGCCACTTATTGCGTAATCCAAATAGGGCGCACAATTTATTACACCTATCTATATATATTTATTTAAATCTATCTATGCGTCATAGTCGTGTTCGTTGGAACTAGGTACGTCGAAGCAAAACGAAAAGAAAACAAAAGAACAACAGAAAATACCACACTTCAGTTGTTACGTAATCCAAAGGATGCGCACTCTTAATTACAAATATATATACATATATACATATATATATACTAATATATAGTAATAGTAATATATAGTAATAGCTGTAGTAATATATAGTAATAGCTGGACGGCTGATATCGAGAGAGACACGGGTGAGCGCCAGCCTAGAGTAAAAGGCGGTGTCGTGTCAACCGGGACACATTGGGGCACCACAATTCCGCCTTGATAAATTTTTTACATAGATATAGATATTTCTGAATCTTGTTTTGGCCAGGCCAGAGGAAAATTTAAGAAATATTGGTGTCGATCTCTCAATAAAATATACTCTTTAAAAAATACTTATTCAACAGACGTAAAAAAAATCAAAATGGTATTTATAATAAAATACAGAGTGTTTGAAATCATTCACAAGTAAGACCAGTTGAAGACTTTGTGTGATTAAATCATATTATTTAAAGTGTTGAATTGTTTTAGCTTCGATGCGAAGCTGAAAAGGTATTAATTTTACCATGATGTATTTATTTATTTATTTTTATTTTTTTTTGTGTCTGTCACTACTTTTTCTCAGCTCTTACTGGACCGATTTCTTTTAACAATACGTCAAAAGATCACAAATTGTATCTAGTTGAAGACATTACCCTTAAAAATTTAAAAATTTCCCTCGTTCCCCGTAAATGGGGGTAACCTCCAAAAAAATTACAAATTTAAAAATCGCAAATTTTCGAAATTTTTTCAATTTTTTTTCTCAAAACTTCCATAACTTTTTCAAAAATCAACATAAATTTTTTTTTAAAATAAAACCTTAGATATTTCCCTTTCATTTGATATCATTTTTTTGAAAATTTAACACTTAACCTGTTCATGGGGGGGGATTTAAAATTGCAACTTTTTTACAAAAACTATCTTTTTCAACTTAATTTTTGAAAATGTTCCGGAAATACTGCGTCCTTTAAACATATATCAAATTAAAGCTTATTTTATGTACTANCTTCAAACATATATCAAACTAAAGCTCATTTTATGTACTATAAAATGAAAAAAAAAATTTGTCCCGACGACCTATCTTTTATGCGCAAATGGCTACCGTATTCAAAAATATGCTTTTTTTTATTAAAATTCTAGGTTTTGTATTTTATTTTATTTTAAAATATCTTAAAAGGGGAATATACTGACTTTCATGAATATTATATAATTTAATTGACATAGAATAAAGTTCATATGACATATGAAATTAAACTTATTACATTTTTTTAATTTTTTTAAAGTCGAAAAAGTAATTTTTAAATTTAAATCAGCTTAAATAGCCAATTTTATCAAGCGGCAAAAGCAACGAACAGCTGCCGAGTCGGTAACATTTGTGTTTTTCATGCTTACGGTACGAGGTTCAAATCCCTCTGTGGCAATTAATATTTTGCATTTTTTTTTTGAGTTAGAATAGAATATTCAAATCATTTGATATTTATCTCATTTAGATTCAATAATTTCAATAAATATAAAGGATCTTATCACTATAGTCTCCCCTCGTGAGAAGAAATTGATATTCATGTTAATATTATTTTACTATGTGGTTCTTTTTCTGGCTACGATTTATTTTGCCAACCCTCACTAGACCTATTTTTTTCAAGGATACGTCAAATGATTCATTTAAGTTTAAATTATTACTCTTAAAAATCAAAAAAATATTCTTTATTCAAATAAAAAGTAGCTTAACCAGCTTTTTCCATACAAACAATTAAAATCATTAATTTTTAATATTCTTAAATTATTTATTGTCGAATTAAATTTGATATGATAAAAGTATTCAACTACAAAAGTAAATAATTTTACTTTATAATTTATTAATTTTTTAACTCTATTTATGTGTGCTACTACCAGTCTATAATATGCCAAATTTTTTTGTAATATGTTGCTATATAAATCATAAATTTAAAAAAAAAATGATTTTTAGTTTCACCTGAAGTTAACGATGGAGTTTTACAATTATAATTATATTTTTGATAATATGCTCAATTGAGTAAATATTTTTAACTACTTTGGTTTGATTGGTTCATTTAATGATTTTACGCTCAATTGAGTAAATATTTTTAACTACTTTCAATTGCAGAATTTTTTTAAACACCAAAAGTTATTAGGATATGATTACTATTCTTTCTATTTCAGTTATCTATTAAGATAAAAATGTAAAAAAATCGAATTTTTCTGACAAATGTACTGTAATTAGTAATTATAAAATTTCCAGATTGCATATTAATCTTAAAAATTTCATTTTTTTCAATTTAATAATGTCAATTTCAAACTTGCAAGTTGAACTATAAGTTATGGTAACAAATTCATTTTTTAGCTTCGATGCGAAGCTGAGAAGGTATTTTTCATTAAAACTTTCACTTTAAAAGACAATAAAAAATAGGTTCAAAATGATTACCTTTAACATATTAAAAATCAAAATCAGTATTAATTTAATACAATTTGTTTTGTTCTTAATTATTTTTTTTTATATGTAAATACTTATTTTTTAATAATAAGTAATANATATGTAAATACTTTTTTTTTTAAATAAGTAATAATATTAAAACTTAGAAGTAATAGAAAAAGTTTAATTGCACATTTGAAAACATCGCGAAAAGTTTATTTAGAAAAGTATATTTTTTTTCTGATGAAAGTTCCTTTTGTTTAGTGTATTTATTCATAAGTAACAAAATTTTTTTATTAAAAAGTATTGCATCAATTCCTTTAAATTTGTATACGCATTAAAAGTATATGAATATACAATATTATAATATATTACAATATTATATTATTGAATACCACTTTCACACTCAATTTAATTACTGTAATTATTATGTATTCATATATTATAATTATAAATCGGGGTAAAATTAAGGGAATAAGTGTTATTGTTGTTTTTGAAATAATCTACCAATTTCATTTTTTTCTATTAAATAATATCTATTTCAAACTTCCAAGTTGAGTTAAAAGTTATGGTACTAAATTCATTTTTTTTTTATTAAAACTTTCTCTTTAAAGGACAAAAAGAAGTAGGTTCAAAATGACTACTTTTAACATATTAAAAATCGATAATAATTTGAAAATAATTAATTATAAAAATTATATAATATATAATTAAAAGAATTACTAATCTGGATATAATTAAGGAAATAGGAGTTGATGTTGGGTTGGGTTGGTTACATTTTTAACTTTATAATGCTATAACTCATTGAAAAGTGTACGAATCANTTTTTATGATGCTATAACTCATTGAAAAGTGTATGAATCAACACAATTTTTTTATGAGAAATAATATTTTTTAATAATCCCTTTTTCATTCGACATACTTTATCTTAATCAGGGTATTAATAAGAAACTAGCAGATANAATCAGGGTATTAATAAAGAACTAGCAGATCATGTAGCTTTTGTAATTATCCACCAATTTCTTAGAATTAAACACTATCTACAGATTTGCATCGAAGCGTTTCTTATGATAGTGATTTTAATCACTGTCAGATTANTATGATAGTGATTTTAATCACGTCAGATTAAATCTATACTGGGTCCAACTATCAATTTCAAAAGTCGACTTTGCTCCTGTATGTTTTTAGTATTTAAATCTATATTTATTTATTTATTTATTTATTTTAAATATAAACGGACGTAAGTCCTTAACAAATATATTAAGCGTATACACGTATCAATAATACAATGAGGTCATAGAAATGACTAATTACAAACAAATTACATTATACATTTGTAAGTAATAATATATATAAGAACAAAAAAAA
>NW_026099572.1:19007022-19009896 GCF_025091365.1 Daktulosphaira vitifoliae | reverse complement strand
TTTTTTATATAGATGCTTGATGTCTTTACTTATCATTTGGTATATTTTTTTTGTAAATCTGACACTTAACCTGCCCACAGGGGGGGATTTAAAATGACAACTTTTTCACAAAAAATTAACTTTTTCAACATAACTTTTGAAAATGTTCCGGAAGGTCTGACACTTTTATATATATCATATATTAAAGCTAATGTAATATACTTTAATTTGAAAAAAAAAAAATTGACCTCTGGACTTGTCTTCATGGCCTAAATGGCTACCGAATGCTTTTTTCGTGTGAAAATTCTCGATTTTATTATTAGCTTCGATGCGAAGCTGAGAAGGTATTGGTTTTTATATTATATTTAACTTTATAATGCTAAAACTTATTGAAAAGTGTATGGATCAACACAATTTTTTATGACAAATAATATTTTTTAATAAACTCTTTTTCATTCGACATACTTTATCTTAATCAGGATATTAATAAGGAACCAGCAGATCAAGTAGCTTTTGGAATAAAACACCAATTTTTTTAAAATTAAACACTATCTAAAGATTTGCATCGAAGCGTTTATTTTTGATAGTGATTTTAATCACTGTCAGATATCATTTACTTGATCCAACTATGCCACGTCACCACTGTGCTGCGACCCCCCTGTGCTGGGTTTTTATTTTTTTTTTTTTATTCATCATATCGATGAGGGAACACTAATGTGGAGATGTATTTTTATTAAGTATACAGAGTGATTGACTAACTATGCCTCACGAATTTTCTTTAAAAATATTAGTATTATCGTATATGTAATTATTTTATTTGTTATAAATCTTTGTTGAGCTACTTGACAAGAAAAATGAATATTCAATCTTCATCCCTCAACCCTGAAATTAATATCAACTTTAGTTTTTCAAATAGCAACCCAGTTTTTTTTTTTATTAATCTTGTTTATAATAAAAAAAAAAATTTTCTCAAAAAAAAAAAATCAATTTTAATAAATTCTAAGCGAGATATTACTATTTAAAGTTTAGGGATTTAACAAATAAAACAGTAGTCGGGAAAATATAGTATCGTTATTATTTAGTGTACCGATAAGAAGTGGTAGCGCTTATCGATTTACGATCCATAACGTTCTCGTCTGTAATGATTTTTTCTTAATAAACCCTAAACTTTAGAGAGCCGTGGAGCGCTTAATATTTAATAAAATAAAATATTTTTTTTACAAAACATTTTTTTTTTATTAAACTAAATATAATGGTATAAAAAAAAAATAGTGTTGCCATTTGAAAATATGAAGTTGACACTATTTTTAAGCAAAAGGGATGGTGGTAAAAATTTAAATTTTCTCGTGAAACAGCTCATCAAAGATCCATAATGATTAAAAAAAAAAAATTGTTTATAATTCTTATATTTTCAGAGATAATTCGTGAGGCATAGTTAGTCAATCACCCTGTATGTATTATTTATTAAATGTATGTATTTATAATGCAATTATTATATGTCTAGAATGACAGTTGCTTATACTATGATGAGTTGGCTTATTGTTAAATATATCCCTCCGTGTTAGACAAATAAAAGGACAACAACAGCAAATTAACCAGGTGGGCACTACACTAAAGTAACCTAAATTTCACCACAGCACACTTACGAGCAAACTCAATGAAGCGCCGGACATGCTGTTACGTCACCCGACGGAGGGGTCCACTGTGGACGAAGACGTTCTCGACGAAAATTTAATAGGGGCACCCACAACACAGGAGTCTTCAAGTTCCTCACTGATGATAATATTTATGCCGTCACCGAAACAAACGACGCGTTTTCCGAGCGGTCTTTTACGAGAGGGGAATACATAAGTTACAAAATAACGACCCGTCTCTTTCTTCCATCAAACAAAATTTAATCACACACGCTCCCACTACAAACGAGATTAAGTGCTCTTAAAATAAAGAGAATTTTTTTTTTATTTAACGTGTTTTTGCATATGCGTTGGGGCACGGACATGCAGATCGTCATATCTATTAACACATTGCAACACCTAATTTGGTATTACCACGACGACCCCTTAGCATGTCATTCCGGATGAAAGAGACCTATCAAACGATAAGACAACGATTTTACTGTAACGGACTTAAGAAATTTGTGCGCATGTACGTGAAATCGTGTCACATTTGCGCGTGCACTAAGCCCTTAAACAGACGCCGATATACCACCTGTGCTCCAATCCGGTAGAACGTAGGAACCAGTAAATAAAAAGGGACTTTGCGCATTATTAACGGAGTCCATTCACTCTTCTTGTTATGTCTTTTAATAATACTTATTTTAAATAATGACACGGCACCGCCTTTTGCTCTAGGCTGGCGCTCACCCGTGTCTCTCTCGATATCAGCCGTCCAGCTATTAATATGACAATCGGTTGTCATCGGTCGTCACCCCGCCCTTGACACTGAGATAAGGCCGCCGCCGAATATGGATTACCGATATTGCGTCCTGTTTCGTTTTCGGCGTACACCTGAGGTGGTGTATTTTACTGTTGTTCTTTTGTTTTTCTTTTCGTTTTGCTTCGACGTACCTAGTCCCAACGAACACGACTACGACGCATAGATAGATTTAAATATATATATATATAGGTGTAATAAATTGTGCGCCCTATTTGGATTACGCATTAAGTGGCTCCCCGAAAGGAATCTAAACCGGCCGAGAGAAGTTAAGGTAAGAGGCTTTGAGCCGATTCAGTTTTATTTCTAATTATATTAGATTTTAGTTTTAACGTGAAACGGTGAAGTCTCCCTTATAGATTTATTAGTTCATATAGTTATTTGAACGGATTTCACTGGTGACAGCAGTGAATTTTTACCTGGGTTATTCACAGTTACGTGTTAGCGGGATTAGATTTAGCC
>NW_026099572.1:18981400-19004564 GCF_025091365.1 Daktulosphaira vitifoliae | reverse complement strand
AAAAGTTAATTTTTTGTAAAAAAGCTACCATTTTGAAACCCTGCCTGTGGGCTGTTAAAGGGTCAAATGTTCACAAAAATATATAAAATAATAGGTAAATATTTAAGGTATCTATAAAAAAAAAAATAATATTGATTCGATCATTTTTAAAAAAGTTATGGCAATTTTAAGTAAAAAATATCGAAAATTAGCGATTTTTAAATTTGTAATTTTTTGGGGGATTTCCCCCGTTTACGGGGAACGAGGGAATTTTTTTCAATTTTTGAGGGTAATTTCTTCGACTAGATACGATTTGTGATCTTTTGACATATTGTTCATCAAAATCGGTCCAGCGAGAGCTGAGATTGAGCGTTCACAGACACAAAAAAATAAAAAATAAAAAAACACATCATAGTAAAATTAATACCTTCTCAGCTTCGCATCGAAGCTAAAATTCTATATTTTCTATAAAATCAATAAATGAGATTGACAATTTAAAATTTGTTAAATTTTAAGTTTGCTTACATTAGTATAATACAGTTGTAAGGGTGTAATATATATTTAATACATATATTGAGCTCAAATTTGACCATACTTCACTAAACAATGGATAAGTAAGAGATAAATCATCAACATTGACCATTAGTTCAATTGAGTAATTTACAAGATAATAAGTTTTAAATTTGTCTAAAAATTGAATTAAACCTAACACAATTCATTATGTCAGTAGGATAATGAAAGGTTATCTTAATAATAGTACTTAAAGGGGTTTTTAGCAATTTCCTTGAAGACATAGGAAGATCATCAGGATTTCATATTTATACACTTTTAATAGCTATCCAGGACTTTTAGTGAAATATCTTCATTAAGAGCTTGACTAGCCAGTTGATTTTTATATGTATTTGATTGGTTACATAATTCACAATCAGATTTATTTGAAGAACATTATCTAAAAATTAAAAAAAATTATTAAATAACAATGAATACTTAATATTTATTTCTATTTAATTTAATGAGAAAAATGGTGCATAAAATTTTAATAACAATTAAATAATTAGTATTAGACTAATAGACTAGTTTGGCTTCCAGAAGAGCTTCTATGTTCTTCGTTCGCTGGTTNGAAGAGCTTGTATGTTCTTTGTTCGATGGTTAGACTAAAAGTCCCAATGCATTTTCAGTTTACTAGATCTTTTATACTAATTTTTTCCCGTTTTTTTTTGGCCAACAACAAATAACGTTGCTAAACAAATTTTCATTATTTCAAAAATATATATGTTATTTTATGATCACCATAATAGATTGTTTTCAGCCAATAATTAAATTATATTTTTTCAACTTTAACATATTGAAAAAAATTATTTTAGTAACGTTATTTTTTGTTGGCCAAAAAGTCTTGTTTACTTTTTATTTAAGCCAATTAATATAAAACAANATTTCTTGTTGGCCAAAAAGTCTTGTTTACTTTTTATTTAAGCCAATTAATATAAAACAATAACAAATTTTCATAGTGACCGAAATGAGTTATTTTACTAAACAAATTTAATGATTGTTAGCCAATCATTAAAAATATTTTGTTATGTTAATTGGCTTAAATGAAAAGTAAACAAGACTTTTTGGCCAACGAAAAATAACGTTGCTAAAATAATTTTTTTAGAAGCCAAACTAGTCTATTAGTCTCAGTCGCGTCGAAATCAAAATTCAAAAATCTTGAAATCAACGCGACATTAGCAAGTCGAACATATTGGCTATTTCCGAAAACAGCGGTCAAATTCATTTGCTATATTATTGAAAATAAATATGGCACCTTTGGAAATAGGAGATCGGATTGTCATAAGGTATTATGACTACATGCAAAATTTAACAGTTACCAAAGTAAATGACAAAAATCGTGAACAGCCCGAAGAGTATCGCTTTAAACTTCATGGAATATGTGGGCAATTTTTCGACACGTCCTCGATGAATATCCTTACCAATGTTATCATAAAGAAAGAAGTATTTAACATCGTAAGTGAAAAATATGTGTACATAACATTGTTATTTATACTTATATTTTTTAAGGCGTGTATTGACAAAAATGAACTCGTATTGACATATTCAACATCTAAAAAAAGTCTAAACACTCAGATTTGGAATGCTGAAATTTTGAAACCCAAAAACGTCGGCAATAGATATGAAAAGAATTATACATGGAAGAATGTGTATAAACCTGGACTTAAGCCGAACAATGACGCCGAACGTTATCCAGTGAGCAATGTAAAGCCGTATACGGCCCAAGATAGACTTATGAAATATCGTAAAATTGACGAACAAGAGTCAAATAAATTCAAACAACTCGAAAATAGACAACAATATAACACCAATAATACACGTGATTCAGCTCAAAACACTTCTGTATTAGCTAATAATTCCTTTAACACAAACATATCACAGTCAAAAAACAATCTTTCAACTCAACCGTTAAAAATATTGCCGGGAAATATTTACACGTCAACTCAAGAAAACAACACTTTAAAAAATAATCCGAACAACTTTAATAGAAAACCGCTTAAGAAATTAACAGAAATTATTGAAACATCAGAAGACCTGGAAAAAACTAAAAAAAATAGAACTTTACGATGTGAAAATAATAATAACAAAAAAATCGCTACTAGAACTCGTCCACATTAAAAAACATTTATGGGATAAAAGGTACTTATTGTTCTCTAAATTCGACCAAGGAATCATGATGGACATTGGTAATAAATTAATTATTTATATAAACTTTAGTATTTTACTGTTAACGATAACGTTTTTTTATTCAGAATCATTTTACTCCGTTTGTCCCGAGATCTTAAGCAAACATATAGCATTGAGATGCCCTGGTCTAGACGTCGCTATGGATCCGTTTTGTGGTGCTGGTGGAAACGTCATCCAATTGGCCAAGAGATACAAACACGTAATCGCAGTGGATATCGATGCTAATAAATTAGAATTCGCCAAAAGAAACGCCGAGATTTATGGTGTCAGGGAGAAAATTACATTTATACAGGGAGACTTCTTCGAAATTGCAGAAACTTTGAAAAAATATAAGCCACAAGTCATAGTGACGTCTCCCCCATGGGGCGGCCCATCGTATAAGAAACACGAAGTTTACAGTCTCGAGAAGCATATGTGTAAAGACTACGAAGGAGGCGGTAGAAAACTCTTCGACCTGCTGAGAAGTATTGCACCCAACGTAGCACTGCACATACCTAAAACTACAGGTCGAAACGAGGTAAATTATTCTATTTTCTATAGGTAAACCGCAATTGTAGTTAATGTTGAATAATTAATTTTCTAGTTAATACAATTTGGAAAATTATTCGACCTCAACATGGAAATTCAACACAATTATATCGACGAAAGTCACGATTGGATAACTGCATTTTTCGGTCGATTTTTCAATATGAAAACGAAATTCTTATCTAACGACAACAAACTTTATTCAGCTCAAGACCGACTTAACCAGTACAAGAACACCGTAACTCCGAAAGAAACGCAGTCTAAACAGTATGGCACAGAGAATACAGATATGAACCCATATGAAGTTAAAGTAAAATACTGCAAAGAACGAAATCTCAACACTGACATAACAAAAAAAGGCCTATGTACTAAGAAACCAACATTAAAACTAGGCGAGACGCAAAAAGTTAGTTATTTATAATTATCATACATACAATTTTTTATTACTATAATTTTTCCACAGATAATAATAGTTCAAAAACGAACGAAAACATGTTATCTTGTACACTCTATGGAGAGTAGAAATTCTGTTATCACCTTGTGCGATAAACTACGCGAAATGGAAAATAACTTGAGACGCATCCAGAAAGTTGAAAAGTACGACATGTGCTTGATATTTTTTGGCGCTGAATGGTACCGTGGGAAAATTATGGACGAGACGAACGAGGGTATGTTAAAAATTTACTTGATTGACATAGCACAAACGATGTTGTTTAACCGAAAAGATGTCTATGAGATTCCAAAGCAATTTGAAGGAGAGTCTTTATTAATTGAAATTGTCGTAACACCTCCGCCAAAAGAAATACTAACTACTGTTTATGCTAACGTAGAAGCAATAAAAACTATTGTACCGAGTACGGTGGTGAAACTGATTTGATTATAAATTACTATAAACCCAACCAAACCCCTCCTATTCATTTGCATTCGACAGTCAATGTCTATATTCCTTAATGTTGTTAACAGAAGATTACGGGCTGTAATGATGTCTTTTTATATTATATATATTTTTTTCATTACGTTTATTATGAACTATTCGTATTTTCATAACTAATCATCTTATTGCTTTGTTTATTATTTATATATATGCTTGTTGTTGCATTTTCCTTTTTTTTTTTTTTTGCTTTAGTGTTAAACTTTTTTGTTCACTTATCTGTTTAAATCAAATAAAGCTATTTGACACTTATAAAACATTGTTATCATCTAATTTAATTTTACTTATTTTGTACGTCAATTAGTTTCAATTGTAAATCGGTTAAAAAATTGCAGATCACTAGTTAATAACTAAAAGTATATGAAAATAATCAATGTCATATAATCTATGTTAATATATTTATGATTAATGTAATAGACAAATGGAAAAAGATAGAGGTGGTAGGGTGTGTCTAACTATAAATAGTAATTTTAAATTTCCTGAAAGCATATTAATCTTAACAAAATCATCTTTTTAATTCTCATAAAACTTTCTATTTAATGATGTCAATTTCTAACTAGTAATAAGTTGAAATAAAAATCATGGCAATAACTTTTAGCTTTTTTTAATACTCGTTTTTAACTAACAATTAATAATATCAAAAATTAGTGGTGATGGAAAAAATGTAATTGCAGAATTGAAATCAACGTAAAAAATGCTTTTAGAAAAGTATATTTTCGATTCTGACGAAAATTAATTGTAGACTATTTATTCATAATAAAGAATGAAATAGGAGTTAATTTTGCGTTAACGTGGAAATTCAACACAATTATATCGACGAAAGACACGATTCGATAANTAATGTCTATATTCCTTAACGTTGTTAACAGAAGATTACGGGCTGTAATGATGTCAATTAGTTTCAATTGTAAATCGGTTAAAAAATTTTATACGAACAAAAATCATCTCAAGTATTCATAATGTGCTGATTAGTATTATTGTAAAATTATATTTCTAATTCAGCCAATTTATCTAATTAACCACATTATATCGATTCCACATTTCCTAATTTTCAATGGTTATAAACTTACCATTTATAATACCACCGACTTTTGGAATTATATAAATATCTTATAACTATTTTATTTTTGCCACAGATTGCAGTCGGACGACATGATTTAATAAAAAATAAAGTTTAATACATCGTGTTATACGTTTTATTGTATAACATATAGTATTTTTATTCATGTTTCTAGTATATTTGTTTTTGTATAAATTAAATTAAACTTTGTTTTATGTTTCATTTTTTATCTGTATTTAAATTATTCTGTTTTATTATTATAATTTATTATTNACTACTTTAAATTATTCTGTTTTATTATTATAATTTATTATTTAAATTGTTGATTACAAAAATGTAAATATACTCAAATCGCTTAAATTTTCTTTTTATATTATTTTCTATTCAAAGTTTTTTAAATTTTTTTGGAAGTAGGTTTAATTACATTTTTACTTTTAAATAATGAGCTGCAAATAATCAATAATAATTTTTTTAATTTAACTTAATTATATTTTAAGAACAGAATAAAGACTGAAATATTTATTAGCAAATAAAATTATCTGCGTTATTTAAAAAAATTTAGAATATAAGATATAAAATTTGAATTCTTTACATTTTTAGTTTACTATCAATAGCAAGGCTGTCCTTTATTTTGTTATATTATCAAGTAATCATTTAATAAATTATAAAAGTGTAATGTCATTTAATAATAATAGAAAATATTTGGGTATTATGACTTATATGCACTCTAAATATGATTTGTATTTTATTTTACAATATATAATAAGCTTAAATAAGAATGTACAGAATTTATATTCTATACCATTTGTAATGAATAAAAATATACAAAATAATCACTTTTTATACATGTATTGAATAATTTTTGTCTATTTCATTACAAACTAAAATTGAACAGCATTATATGATTATATTTAGTTTTAAAATAAAAGCCTACACATTTGTTGAATAAAAATATTATCTAATTTATATACAGAAATTAAAAATAAAATAAAATATATATATATATAAATATAATCTTATGATAACTTACAAAGGATGGACAAAATAATATGAACTCCATGCAATATAGTTACATATTGTTGCAAGTTGGCTACACTGAATAATTTTTGGATAACATGGTGTAAAATTAGTATATTATTACAATATAGTAGTTATTTATAACATATTAGTGTATAATACAGGTTATACTACGAACGTTAAAATAAATTTAAAATAAAATGCGTGACCTCTCGGACTTCCAAAGAGGTCAAATAGTGGGTGCTCGATTAGCGGGAGCGTCTGTAACGGAGACATCTAAACTGTTGAACGTGTCAAGAGGGTCAGTATCCACAGTAATGACAGCATACACGAAATACGGAAAAACATCATCGGCGAAAAGTAATAGTGGGCGAAATCCAAAGTTGACTGACAGGGACCGACGAACATTAAAACGGATTGTGACAAGACAACATAAAACTACCGCGGCTAATGTTACAGCAGAACTTAACGCTCCTTTGGGTAATACTGTTTCGACAAAAACTGTACGACGGGAGCTTAAAAAAGGTGGTATTTATGGAAGGGCTGCAATTGCAAAACCCTTTTTTACAGAAAAGAACGCCAAGTTGCGAAAGAAATGGTGCCGTGATTATAAAAACTGGACTCTTGATGATTGGAAGAATGTTATATGGTCCGATGAATCATCTTTCACATTGTTCCCTACAAATGGACGGGTTTATGTATGGAGAACTCCAAAAGAAGCGTATAATCCGGACTGCCTGCTTCCTACAGTCAAGCATGGGAGTGGTTCTATATGATTTGGGCAGCCATATCGTGGTATTCAGCTGGTCCTATCATTCAAATGAGTGGCCGGATTACTGCCAATGCCATCTCGATATCCTCAATGTTGAAGTTTTTACCATGGCCAGCATATTACTGCCAAACACTCCCATATTCAAAGATGATAATGCGCCAATACACACAGCGAAAAAGGTTCAGTCTTGGTTCAATGAGCATCAGAATATAATAAAACATCTTCTCTGGCCAGCAAAATCACCAGATCTCAACATAATTGAACCGATATGGGGTGTTTTAGAGTAGAAGGTGAGAAGCAGATTTCCACCTCCAACATCTCTGAAACAATTGGCGGATATTTTGATAGAAGAATGGGACAAAATACCGCTGAAAACGATTCAGGTTCTCTATGAATCTATTCCGCGAAGGATTGAAACGGTTTTAAAAGCAAATGGAGGCCCACACATCTTATTAATAAAAATATATTGAGTATATGTCAGGTGTTCATATTATTTTGTCCACCCCCTGTATATTATAGACTTAAGAATAATCTTGTTATTAAAAAAAAAATGAATTTTAATATATATTTAATACAACATTTACAATAATCTATCTTAAAAATAATCCTTATAAAGTAAATCTTATTAATAAATTATTCTCTAAGTGTTAGTATTAAATAAAAGACTACACATTTGTTGAACTAAAATATTATCCGATTTATACACAGAAATTAAAAATATAATAAAATATATATATAAATATAATCTTATGATAAATTATATTATAGACTTAAGAATAATCTTATTAGTAAAAAAAAAAATATTTTTAATATATATTTAATACAATCTTTACATTAATCTATCTTAAATGTAATCCTTATTAATAATTTATTCTCTAGTGTCAGTATTAAATAAAAGACTACACATTTGTTAAACTAAAATAATATCTAATTTGTATACAGAAATTTAAAATAAAATAATATATATATATATATAAATATAATCTTATGATAACTTATGGCATATACTTATGAATAATTGTGTTAGTAAGACAATCCTTATAAAGTAAATCTTATTAATAATTTATCCTCTAAGTGTTAGTATTAAATTATAGACAGGCCCGTATTTAAGGGAGGGCTCGGAGGGGCAATTGCCCCTGGCGGCAATATTAAAATTAGGTTTAGGGGCGGCAAAATATTGAAATGGTCAAAAATGTAAAATTTATTTGTAGCTCATTTTACCTAATGAGTATAATCATTGATTATAGATAGAGATTATAGATATTATATACTATCTATAATCAATGGTATAATACAAAAATATAATATATAATTAGTATAATAAAAAAATAACTATAATAATATAATTATACCAAAATAGATTTTGAATGTAGAATGTACCTAATAAAGTTCTGATAAAGTTTTTATTCGTTATCAACTCGAATGTCAATAAAATGCTTTGGGCATATTGATGTTGTAAACATATGATTCGTATTTAGTTCTACGAATCGTAGACTATGAAAAATACATACTAAAAATAGAAAATATACAATTGGGGTATTCCCATGATATAAGGAGCTACGAAACTACGACTGCCGATTATTGACAATTTACACTACTATTAAGTATTATTATTTATTATAATATTATCGATAACAAAAATCAAAATACAATTATTAGTGCATTATTCATGAACGAGTACTGACGTGGTGTCGTGGTCTGTTAATCAATCTATTTTAACTATTAATTAATATTATACATTTATACTACGCGTGTATATTCAAAACAGTAAGTATTATAATTTATCATTGATTTTAAAATATTATAAAACCAATAGTATTATATGGTATTTAATATTTATATTGTAGTAAAGACTATTATGATTAATTATTTACAAAATGTTAATTGTGCTTTAATTCTAATAGTTAGAAAAAAAACAATTATTGTTCTTAAGAGTTGCGGAATATTAGTTACGATATAATTTTTCTCATATAAGTCACGAATTTACATTTTGAATAGGTCGGTACATTTTATATTTGTAATAATGTTTTATACCTATTTTACTTAGTTATGGCTCCAAGAAGAAATAGGCTTAGTGGGGCTGAATACAAGAAAATAGCTAAGCTCAAAGAATTTAATTTGAATAAAGTTGTTCAAAAAACTATTAAAATCGACACGATGTTCAAAAGTAAGTATTTTATTTATGTTCACTGTAAAGTAAACTAATAATAATATGAAATTTATATAAACACATAATAAGTTTAATTTTTTTTTTTTAAGAAATCAAATATTATTACACCAAACCAATCTTAATTATTATATTATTGCGGAAATTTAAATAATTAAATATAACAATTGCTTAAAAGTTAAATATTATACTCCAAATTATATGAATTTTCTTATTAGGTAGTTTTTAGTTATTTCATTATTATATAAATCAGGTATTCAGATATATCGAATAAAAAAATGTGTTGTATTTAAACTATGGTTAAACACAACTAGTATTTTTATAATTTTTGATTATATCATTATATATTTCTACTCAGAGTCAGGTATGGTTAATAAATCTACTGAACAACGTCAAGCTGGCCTTACAACTCTTTGTAATAATTTGGATACAGAACCTCCATGCGTGTCAGAGCATATAAATATTTTATTAGAACCAAATTCTACTGATATACCTGGGTAAAGTTAAAACACTGTAATTAAAATTATATTTTTTAAATAAATTCTTACTTTACTTAGTTTTTGACGATTATCTTCATTAGACATTTTTAATTATTTTATTAGAATTAATTTTATACAAAATACAAAATAATAATAATAGGTAAAATAAGTAAAAATTTATTAGGTTAAATATTCTAATATATTAAATGCATTTATATGTTATTCTTATTGTAACTATTTCTAAATTAATAAGTAATTTTCATTTTTATTTTTATTTAAGATTGGATCCAGCATTGTGGAGTATAAATGAACAAACGAGGCAATATATCTGTAAAAATGGATTTAGCCAAAATCTAGATGTTAAATTTACAGCTTCAAAAAGATTGTACAGAGTTGTAAAGAAACGGCATTTCCGTAACTATTTTAGATATCTGAATATAGATTTTTTCAAAACTGTTTTAATCAATGGTGAAACATGTCAAAGAAATTATTTATCTTATTCTGAGAGTACTGGGTCAATTTATTGTGTTCCATGTCTCTTATTTGAGAATAAAACTAATTTTTCAAAAAAAGGATTTTCAGATTGGAAACACCCTAAAAAAATTTCTTACCATGAAAATTCACCTGAACACAAACTATGTTCTTATAAAATGAAAGAACTTGCATCAGATTTAAGTAAAATAAATTCAAAACTAATACATCAAATAGAAACCGAAAAAAAATATTGGATTAGTGTACTGACCAGGGTTTGTTCGGTTATTAAAAGTTTGGCAAGTCATGGATTATCATTTAGAGGTGATGTAGAAAAATTTGGATCATCTACTTCAAATACTGGAAATTTTATTATGATGATGGAATTACTTGCAGAGTACGACCCACTTCTATCAGAACACATATCTAAGTATGGTAACCCTGGCAAAGGTAATACTTCCTACTTATCATTTTCTACTTATGAACAGTTCGTTAAAATCATGTCTGAAAAAGTCATTAATACCATAGTTGATGAAATTAAATTATCGAAATATTTTTCTATCAGCATAGATTCCACTCCAGATATATCACACTCTGATCAACTGTCTTTCGTTATCAGGTATGTGCTATCAAACGGTGAGCCAATTGAAAGATTTATTGGTTTTTTAGAAAATGTTGGACATAAATCAGAAAATCTAGCAGAATCAGTTTTATCAGTTTTAAAAAAATATAATTTAGATGTTTGTTATTTGAGAGGTCAATCTTATGACAATGCTAAAAATATGTCTGGTATTTATTCAGGAGTTCAAGCAAGAATAAAGCAAGTTTCACCATTAGCTGATTTTGTACCATGTTCGGCACATTCTTTAAACTTAGTCGGATCGTGTGCTGCAAATTGCTGTAAAGAAGCAAATGATTTTTTTCTTTTTATTCAAAATATATTTGTATTTTTTTCTTCATCCACACATCGATGGCATAAATTAAGTCAATATTCTATCTCAACTGTAAAAAGTTTATCCACTACACGATGGTCAGCAAGAGAAGACGCTTGCCATAGCTTAAAAAAAAACTGGAATTCTATAAAACAAGTATTAGAAGAACTAATAAATGATGATTATGAAAAACCATTTGTACGGTCTGAAGCCAGAGGTTTAATTAGACAAATGAATAAATTAGAAACAGCATACATGACTGTATTTTGGAGTGATATTTTACATACATTTAACAAAACTAGTCTTCTATTACAATCTGTTGATATTGATATAAGCACTGTAGTTAGTTTGTATAATTCGTTAATTCAATACGTTCAAACTTTACGATCAATGTTTAATGATTATGAAAAGTTGGCAAAAGCTATGTTTGACAATGATGACTTAATTCCTGACTATGAACACAAAAATAGAAAACGTAAGAAACGTAATGATGAATCTACTGAACCAGATGCTATTTTCAACGGACGCGAAAATTTTAAAATTAATACCATTTACATTATTTGTGATAATTTAATAGAAGAACTAAAAAAAAGAAAAATTTCTTATGATGATATAATATCTAAATACTTATTTTTCTTAAATATTAGTGAACAAAAAACCTCAGAAGTTCGTGATGGTGCAAAAAAATTAAGAAAAATATACAAAAATGATTTGGTTGAAACATTTGAAAACGAGTGTGTTCATTTTCAGAGCTTACTTAAAACTATTAAAAACCCTCCAACAAATACCATTAATATGTGTAAATTTATTAAAGAAAAAAATATAGAAGCTATTTTTCCTTATGTTTATGTTGCTCTCCGAATGTTTCTATGTACTCCTGCTTCTAATTGTTCAACGGAAAGATCATTTTCCACTTTACGGAGAATTAAATCATATTTAAGATCAACCATGTCATCAGAAAGATTGAACAGTTTAGCCATATTAAACATTGAGTCATCCATAACCAAAATGATTGACTACGATGATATTATTAAATCATTTGCATCAAAACAATCTCGCAGAAAAGTTATGAAATTACAATTGAATATTTTTATTTTTGAAGTTGTTTTATTATTTTTAAGAATGTTTTAAATAATATATTGGTTATTAGTTATTACTGAGTTTTATTTTATATTAATGTACCTATTTTCTACTACAATTATGTAATACCAATAAAGTAAAAAATTTTCTTTTTTGGGGGGGGGGGGAATTTTATGTTGCCCCTGGGGGCAATTTTTATAAATACGGGCCTGATTAAAGACTATATATTTGTTGAACTAAAATATTATCTAATTTATATACAGAAATTATATATAAAATAAAATATATATATATATAAATATTATGGTATATACTTATTAATAATTGTGTTAGTAAGAAAAAATTGTTTTATAATATATATTTAAAGTAATTAATACAATATTTAAATTAATCAATCTTAAAAGTAATACTTAAAAAGTAAATCTTATACATAATATATTATCTTAGTATTAATATCAAATTAATTACTACAACATTATTAAACTATTTTTAACTATTAAACTAGTTCAATGTCTTAATCATCTTTCGCTGTATCAGTAGTTGAATGTTTAAAAATTTCTATACATCTTACAAAATTATTTATGAAATATACTTTTTAAACAATTTATTTTATATAAAGATAAAGGTAAATTTTCTAGGACAAATGTTTTAAAAATCTCTAATAGTCTAAATTTCTACACAGATTTTAGAAATAACAATGACTGAATCATAAGTCATTAACGCACAAACATAGATATTTTTATATTTACAAAAGAGTTTTCGAGTCTTGGTAATAATAAATAATACTCTATTGTGTTAATTGATATGTTTCACGAAAATATTTTAATGATCAAATTATTGATGAATTTATTGAATACACTTACCTTTTGTTTCCAGTATTATACAACTTGTTAATGATGCGTAAATTGTTTTAAAAAACAATTTCAAACTCAGATTTTCGCATTATTAGCTGAACAAGTTTTTGATGTTTGGGATTCACGAGCAATATAAAATTTCTTTGTCTTTAACAAGGCAATATCTATCAAAATATTTTCTCAAATTCTTATTAATTAATTACGAAAAAAAATTTACAACTAACACTTTTATTGCTTTTTAATTGCAAATAAGATTTTTAAGAAAATATTATTTATAATACTTTTAAAACTACCAACCTTTTCATATATTAACATACTATACTGCAGTAACTATGAAAACGTAACATACTTTATTGTTTGACTATAGAAGAATATTTAGCCAATATTATAAATATATTAAAAAATGTGTTATAATGTAGAATCTTTATTCTCCTTTAAAAACAACTATACAAACGATCACTTAATAATTTGTTAAATAAAATTTATTCCATTCATAAAGTTTCCTTTAGTTTAATTTCAATATTTTATGATATTCACTTATCTTAACTTAAGACAATTCTAAATTTTACACTGAAGGTTATGATCACATAAGGTACAAACACATATATTAATCATATCAAATATACATTTTTATAACTGTAAAAAAAGAAGATTCACATGGAAAGCTATCTGAGATACATAATATGTTACATTTAGAAATAAGGAATTGTTCTCTAAATATGAAAAAAATTACTATAAAATTTATTTTAATCTTAAGTACATTATGTAATATTTAAACCTATATAATAATGTTTGGAAAATCGATAAAACTGCATTATTAAAAAGATTAAATTTGTAAAAATATATTAATAATTATCCTGTAATTGTTAGTATTAAATTGAAGACTACACATTTGTTGAACTAAATTATTATATAATTTATATACAGAAATTAAAAAAATAAATAAAGTATAGATATAAATATAATCTTATGATAACTTATGGTATATACTTATGACGCCCCTCATGGGGGTACTAAGCATTTAGTACTACGGGTTTAGCGAACCTGGGGCCCTGAGCTACCCTCTCCATGGGTATAATGGAGTTGGCGATAGGCTAACAACCTATCCTGTAAAAATCCCTTGTTCAGGAATCAAATATAAATTTGCCTCGGAATTGTGGATCAAAGGACTTAAGACTGGAAAACTGGAAATCGGCATTACGTTTTGGAACCTGGAATGTACGCACTTTATTTAAACCTGGAGTAGTAGGAACAATAGTTAGAGAGATAGAAAGATACAAGTTAGGAGTAGTGGCACTACAGGAAATGAGGTGGTAAGATACGGGCTCAATACAAATAAGTAATACAACGTTATTTTTTAGTGCTTGTGACGAAAGAAGACAAGCTGGAAGTGGATGCGCGGTTAGTAACAAGCTACTAGCAGCGGTAAAAAGTTTTAAAGTTATAAACCCTAGATTAACGATGTTGACACTGGAAACAAAATGGTTTGAAGTAGTCTTCGTAAATGGGCATGCTCCCACAGAGGCCAAGGATGAAAATGAAAAAGATGATTTCTACTCGTTGTTAGACAGTATACTGTGTGAGATACCAAGAGGCTGTGTACAAATCATATTAGGAGATTTTAACGCAAAAATCGGACGTGAAGAATGTTTTAAGCCGATAATAGGAGGGCATAGTCTACACCATTTATCGAATGATAATGGGTGCAGACTTATAGACTTGGCAACGGGAAGAAATCTAGGGGTTAAAAGTACCATGTTCGCACATAAGAAGATACACAAAGGTACGCGGAGGTCACCAGATGGACGACATATAAACCAAATAGACCATGTGCTTATAAATGAAAGATTTAATAACAGTATTTTAAATGTAAGAACCGTACGTGGAGCTGATAGTGACTCAGATCACTTTCTTGTGGCAGGTAGACTACGAGTGAAATTAAAAAGAAGACAAGAAATAAATAGAGGAGGAGTTACGGGACGGTTTGACATCACAAACTTTAACAATCCAGCGGTAGTTGAGAATTTTCAAAAAGGTATAGAGGAAATGTTAAGAATAATAATTGCAAGTGGGTCAGGTAGAGAAGTGGAACAAAGGTGGAAAACGGTAAACCAACTTCATCTTGATAATGAAGCAGAAAAAACAATAGGGAAACAAAAGACAAGGAAAAAAACCTGGTTTAATGATATTTGCGAAGAAGCCATAGAAAGAAGAAAGAATGCTAGAAATATATGGCTGTCCGACACTGAGAATGTGGTGAAGTTAAAAAGATTCAAAATGAGACAACGGGAAGAGAGTAACATATTAAGATGCGAAAAAAGAAAATATTTACAAAACATACTTAAGGAGGCAGAACAGGATTTTGCTAGTCATAATACAAGAGATCTATATAAAAAGGTTAACTTCTTAAGTAAGGAATATAAGCAGCCGGTGAAAGTTCTCAAAAATGATGATGGAACGCTAATCACATCTAAAGAAGAGATAGCAAATAAATGGGCGAACTATTTTAAGCAGCTGTTGAACTGTAATACACCAGATAGTTTATTCCACTTTGAGAATATGGAAACTAATAATACAATCTGCCTAGCACCGGTAAGGAGGAAATTCAAGAACAAATAAGAAATTTAAAGAACCATAGAGCACCCGGAGAAGATGGTATCCCTGGAGAGTTGTTTAAAAGTATGGGAAATGGCTTGCTTAAATATATGTCCGGTCTAATAAAAGAAGTTTGGGAAAAAGAAGTGATTCCAGAGGAATGGCAAACAGCACTAATATATCCTATACACAAAAAGGGAGATAAGCAGTTGTGTGATAATTATAGAGGTATCGCTCTATTAAACGTTACATATAAAGTGTTATCCAAATGTATATTAAACAGAATTAAGCCGTGGGCAGAAAATATTTTAGGAGATTATCAAGCAGGTTTTAGACAAAATAGATCTACTACAGATCAGATATTTGTTTTGAAACAAATTTTCCAAAAAATGTAGGAGTTTAACAGAGAAGTACATGTATTATTTATTGATTTCAAGAAGGCGTATGATTGCATACATAGAGAATCTATGTTGAATGTACTAAAACAGTTCAAATTGCCCCAGAAATTAATTAATCTGATCAAAGCAAACATCCTACACACGGAAATTAAGATCAGAGTTGGCAATATTGTATCACAAGGGATACCAGTATCGACTGGTTTGAGACAAGGAGACGCTCTGTCACCCATACTATTTAATATAGCGTTAGAAAGGGTCATCAGGGAGAGTCGTATTGAAGATAACGGTGTACGATTGGGAGGTTGCATAATAGGAGTATTGGCCTACGCAGATGATATAGTATTACTTGCGGAAAAGAAGGAAAATCTCAGGGAGCAAGCGGGAAAACTATTAGATACGGCAAAAAGAATAGGTTTAGAAATAAACGATGAAAAAACTGAGTACTTGATCGTGCAGAGANGATGAAAAAACTGAGTACTTGATCGTGCAGAGAGGAGAGCTCGCGGATCATGTTCAGTCATTTTTGGAAGTTGGGCAGTACAAGTTTCAGAGAGTGCAAGAGTTCAAATATCTGAGATCAATATTGACACAAAAAACGGTAGCACAGTGGGGTCGAGGCACAGTATAGACGTGGCATAGATGAGATAAGTATAGATGATATCTGACAGTGATTAAAATCACTATCATAAGAAACGCTTCGATGCAAATCTGTAGATAGTGTTTCCTTTAGAGAAATTGGTGAAATATTTTAAAAGCAACATGAACTCTTATTTCTTTAATTATATCCTGATTAGTAGTTCTTTGATTTTAAAATATAATATATGAATAAATACTAATTATAGTTTTTAAATTTAGTATGAAATTGTGAGGCCAGCTATGATGTATGGTTAATAGTGTTGGGCGGTTGATAAGAAAGTAGAGCAGAGAATAAGTGTAGCAGAGATGAGAATGCTTAGTTGGATGAGTGGAGTGACTAGAGAAGATAGGATAAGGAACGAGCATATAAGAGGAAGTATAGGTGTTGCGTCAATCGTGGATAAGATGACAGAAAATAGACTTAGATTGTTTAGTCATGGTATGAGGAAAGAAGAATCGAAAGCTGTAAGAACAGTTATAGAAATGAATGTTGAAGGAAGAAGAGATAGAGGAAGACCAAAAAAGAGATGGAGGGATGCTATTGAATGCGATTTGAGGACAGCTGATGTGAGCGTAGAAGATGTGGGAGATCGTGTCAAGTGGAAGCTTAGGATAAGGGTGGCCGACCCCAAGTAGTTGGGATTAAGGCAAAGAAAAAGAAAAATATTACCAGAAATTCCGGTGGCAATTGACATAATATGATTGTTATTTCGGAATGTACAATTTAGCGTTTAGTTGGGTTTAAATAATATAGCGTCAAATCAATTACCTACTCTATCGGTTGTATCTCAATATACACTACACTTTAATGATACAATAAATAAATAAACTCACACATACACACATATGCATTTATAACATTGTGTCTAATGTAAGTATAACATGATAAAAAGTAACCGTAAAATGAAAAAAATGGAATATAAATTTTATTACTCATATTAAATGTAATGTAACTCGAAAAATATTTGTTTAAATGAAAAAATATAAGATTATATTTTTATTTATAATTGTCTTTTAAACAACTTTTGTGCGAAACTTTTTTTTGTAAGTTAAATATTTTTTTTTGAGAAAATTAAGAAAGCTCATATTTTTGAACTTTTGCGAGGATTTAAAAAAAAAGCTCAATTCCAATCTTGAGGACTATTAGTATGTCATTATACATATTTTAATTCAACTTTTAAAAAAACAAAATTTTTTCCGCAATTTTTCCTTTGTTGACAGGCCTAGATGTCAATTTTAAACTTGTAATTGAGCTAAAAGTTATGGTAATATATTCAATTTATTTTACTATAAACTTTCATAAATCTTTATCAAAAATTTTTCATCAACTTTAAAGAACCAAAAAAATAGGTTAAAATTGAAAATTTGGACTGATTATTTTTAACATATTAAAAATCAAATCAGTAATAATTTGAAAACAAATTTTTTTTTCTTTTAATTATTATTTTATATATATAATTAGTAATAATATAAAAAATTAGAAGTGATAGAAATAGTCTACTTGCAGATTTGAAAACAACGCGAAAATTTGATTTAGAAAAGTATATTTTTGCTTCTGATGAAAGTTCCTTGTAGTCCAGTGCATTTTTTTATAGTAACAAACAGTTTTTATTGAAAATTATTGTATCAAGCCCTTTAAATTTTTATACACGTAAAAGTAAAGCAAAATATAACTTCTTTATTATTTTTATAATTTCTCCGTTTAAATTACAATATTAAATATCAATTTCATACTAAATTTAATAATTATAATTAGTATATATTCATATATTATATTTTAAAATCAAAGAACTACTAATCATGATATAATTAAAGAAATAAGAGTTGATGTTGCTTTTGGAATAATCCACCAATTGCCTAATTAAAACAAAAAAAAAAAAAGTTTGTTGGGAATTTTTTCTGCTATTCTGCAAAATTACTCCTTCGTTGACTAGAATGAATCATTAAATAGAAAATTTTATGAGAATTAAAACAATGTTATTTTTAAGATTAATATGCAGTCAGAAAGTTTTATAATTATTATTTATTGTAAATTTATCAGAAAAACTCATTATTTTTTGCATTTTTATCGTAATAGAACACTTAAATAGAAATCATAGTAATCATTTCTAAGTAATTTTTGATATTTAAAAAGATTCTACTATTGAAATATCCAGAACTGAATTAATTTTAATGATTTACTTTAACTAAAAAAAAAAAAGTTAATATTTTGAATCCCTCTTGTGGGCAGGTAAAGGGTTAGATTTATAAAAAAAACCAAATGATAGATAAAGACATGCATCTAAATAAAAAAAAATATACTGATTTGGTCATTTTTGATAAAGTTATAACAATTAACAAAGTTATAAGTTTTATACACTGGACTACAAGGAACTTCCATCAGAAACAAAAATATACTATTCTAAATCAACTTTTCGCGATGTTTTAAAATGTGCAATTAGACTTTTTCTATAACTTCTAAGTTTTAATATTATTAAAAAATAGTTTTTACATATAAAAAAAAATAATTAAGAACAAAAAAAATTGTTTTAAATTAATACTGATTTGATATAATATTTAATATTAATTTGATTATTAATAAGTTAAAAATAAGGAAAATGACATATTTAACCTATTTTGTTAATCGTTTAAAGTTGATTGTTGTAAATGTTTATAATAAAAAAAAAAAATTTATTTTACCATAACTTTTAGCTCAATTGGTAAGTTTGACATTGACATAATTAAATAGAAAATTTTATGACAATTAAAAAAATTGTATCGTTAAGATCAATATGCAGTCAGAAAGTTTTATAATTACTATTTATTGTAAATTTATCAGAAAAGCTCAATATTTTTTTGCATTTTTATGGTAATAGATAACTTAAATAGAAGTAATAGTAATAATTTCCTAGGAACTTTTGTTGTTTGTTGAAAAGATTCTATAATTGAAATATTGAGAACTTAATTAATTTTAATGATTTACTTTAACTAAATGTACCAATCAAAACAAAGTTGTTAAAAAGATTTACTCAATTGAGTGTATTATAAAATTTGATTATATTTGTAAAAATCAATTGTTAATTCAGGAGAAAAAACAATCATTTTTTTTAGAAATGATTTATATAGCAACATGTTACAAAAAAAAATTGTAATATTATAGTCTAGTAGTAGCACACACAAATAGAGTAAAAAAATTATTAAATTACAAAGTAAAATGATTTAATTTTGTAGTTGAAACCTATCATATCAAACTTCATTCGTTAATAAATATTTTGAAAACATTAGAAATTAATGATTTTAATTGTCTTTATGGAGACGATGTAATAACTAACTGTTTAATTGATAAATTAGAATTTTTTTTTCAATTTTTGAGAGTAATATCTTCAACTAGATACGAATTGTAGTAATTTGACGTATTGTTGAAAAAAGTAGGTCAAGTTAGAGCAGAGAAAATAAATGATAGTCACAAAAAAATATCTTCTCGGCTTTGCATCGAAGCGAAAACTTAAAATATAGTAAAATAATTTTAATACGAATAAGAAATTTCTTCTTGCAAGGGGCGACTAAAGTGATGGGATCCTTGATCTTTATTGAAGTTATTGAATCTAAATGTGATAAAAATCAAACGAGTTAAAATTTATACTAACTTAAAAAGAATTAAGAAAAAATGCAAAAAATTCATTGCCATATGCGGGTTGGAACCTCGTACCCCAAGCGTGTAAAACATAAATTTTACCAACTCGGCAACCGTACGTTGCTTCCGGCGGTTGAAAAATTGGCTATTTAAGCTAGTTCAAATTTCAAAGTTATTTTTCTCGACTTAAAAGAAACAAACATATTTAAATAAGTTTAACTATCTATACTATATCAATTTTAATTTATATAATATTTATGAAAATCTGTACTCCCCTTGTCAGGTATTTTAAAATAAAATAAAATACAAAACCCAGAATTTTAACACAAAAATAGCATATTTTTGCATACGGTAGTCATTTTTACCATGAAGACAAATCCAGAGGTCAAATTTTTTTTTTTCACATTAAAGTATATTACATAAGCTTTAATTTAAGATATATTTAAAAGTGTCAGTATTTCCGGAATACTTTCAAAAATTAAATTGAAAATATCGTAGTAACAATACGCATGTTTAAAGTTTTGACCCCCCTTGTTAAAGGGGTATGATCCGATTTACAAAAAAAGCGTGCCAGATGAAAGGGGTATATCAATATTTATTATAAAAAAATAATAATATAGATCCATACATTTTTCCAAAAGTTATATAAAATATAAATTAAATAATATAACATATAAAATCGAGATTTTTTTCACGGAAATCGTACGTTTTTCTTTAACTTTGATGTCCGTTTTCACCACGAAGACAAGTCCAGAGGTCAAATTTTTTTTTTTCAAATTAAAGTATATTACATAAGCTTTAATTTAAGATATATATAAAAGTGTCAGTCTTTCCGGAACATTTTCAAAAGTTAAGTTGAAAAAGTTCTACTTTCTATACGCATTTTAAAAGGTTTGCACCCCCCCTGTATAAAGGGAAATGGTCCGATTTTAAAAAAAAGTATGTCGAATGAAAGAAGTATATATAAAGTATTTATCATTAAAGAATAAAGTTGATTCATGCATTTTTTAAAAAGTTATAGCAACATAATGTTAAAAAATGTAAAATATAATATCAAGAATTTTTTCACAAAAATAGCATATTTTTGCATACGGTAGTCATTTTCACCATGAAGACAAGTCCAGAGGTCAAATTTTTTTTTTTCAAATTAAAGTATATTACATTAGCTTTAATTTAAGGTATATATAAAATTGTCAGTCTTTCCGGAACATTTTCAAAAGTTAAGTTGAAAAAGTTAATTTTTTGTAAAAAAGTTACCATTTTGAAACCCCATCCTTTGGGCTGTTAAAGGGTCAAATGTTCACAAAAATATATAAAATGATAGGTAATTATCTAAGGTATCTATAAAAAAAAAAATTATATTGATTCGGTCATTTTTAAAAAAGTTATGGCAATTTTAAGTAAAAAAAATTGAAAAAATATCGAAAATTAGCGATTTTTAAATTTGTAATTTTTTGGGGGATTTCCCCCGTTTACGGGGAACGAGGGAATTTTTTTCAATTTTTGAGGGTAATGTCTTCGACTAGATACGATTTGTGATCTTTTGACATATTGTTCATCAAAATCGGTCCAGCGAGAGCTGAGATTGAGCGTTCACAGACACAAAAAAAAAAATAAAAAAAAAAACACATCATAGTAAAATTAATACCTTCTCAGCTTCGCATCGAAGCTAAAAACGATGAACATATTGAAATAAAAGCAAGACTCCAATCCGGTAATAAGTGTGACTACGGACTAAGTAAGTTATTAAAAGCGAGAACGTTATCGAAGAACCTCAAGATACAACTGTATCGCACCGTCATCCATCCAGTGGTAATGTATGGTTGTGAAGTATGGACATTACGGAAATCAGATCAAAACAGATTACTGATATTCGAAAGGAAAATATTAAGACGAATCTTCGGTCAGTGTATAGATGAGACCACGGGGGAATTGAGAATTCGAAAAAACGAGGAACTTAAACTGCTGTACCAAATGCCTGATATAATTAGAGAAATTAAAAAAAGGAGACTTCAATGGGCTGGACATGCATTGAGAAAAAAAGGAACTTTAATCCGAATGGTTCAATGTGAGATCCCCCAAGGAAAGAGACCCTTGGGACGACCCCGACTAAGATGGGAAGACCAAGTCAGGATGGAAGTATAAATGATAGACCCAAGTGCCAATTGGAATGTACTAGCGATGGATAGGGTGAAATGGCAAGATATATGTTTGAATGTATGATCTTAATGGTCGAATGCAAAAAGAAGAATATACTTATGACTAATTATCTTAGTAAGAAAATATTGTTTTTTAATATATTTAAAATATTTAATACAACATTTAAATTAATCTATCGTAATAGTAATACTTAAAAAGTAAATCTTATAAATAATCTATTTTCTTTGTATTAATATTAAATTAAAGAATCATAAACTAATGTAATATCTATTTAGTTTTAAAAAATTAATAAAAAATAAATTATATATATAAATATAATCTTAAAATGTATACGTAAGAATAATTATGTTGGTAAAATAATGACATTTTTTATAAATAAGAATATAATTATTCAATATATACTATTTTCTACCTTAAGAATTATACTTAAAATTAAAACTTTATAAATGACTACTTAAAAATAATTGTTAATATTATTATTTCATCTAAAACAATATTAAAAAACCCAGCACAGGGGGGTCGCGGCACAGTGGTGACGTGGCAGTTGGATCAAGTAAATGATATCTGACAGTCATTAAAATCACTATCAAAAATAAACGCTTCGATGCAAATCTTTAGATAGTGTTTAATGTTAAAAAAATTGGTGTTTTATTCCAAAAGCTACTTGATCTGCTGGTTCCTTATTAATATCTCGATTAAGATAAAGTATGTCGAATGAAAAAGGGTTTATTAAAAAATATTATTTCTCATAAAAAAATT
>NW_026099572.1:18961791-18980918 GCF_025091365.1 Daktulosphaira vitifoliae | reverse complement strand
ACAAAAAAAAAAAAAAAAACACACCATAGTAAAACTAATACCTTCTCAGCTTCGCATCGAAGCTAAAATGTTTTAATACTTATAAATAAATTTACTGGTCTACAAGGGTTTTACATCAGAGACCAAAATATACTTATCTAAATTAATTTTTGTGCCTATTTCAAATCTGCAATTACATTGTTGCATATAGACTAAATAATAATACCCTTCTAATTAATATAACAAATATTTATGTTACGTATGATAAATATATTTTTATTAAAAAAATACGTAACAGAATGTATTATGTGTAGTATATCAATATAAATAATTTTTTAAACACCAAGCGTTGCATAGATATGATTACTAAGACATCAATTTAAATGATTTATTACAATAAAAATAGTGATTTTAACAAAATATTCAGTTCTGCTCATAAATTTACTGCAGTAATTAACAAATAACTAAGTTCCTAATCGCATATCAATCTAAAAATATAATATTTTATTACTCGTAAAATATTCTATTTAATAATATAAAATACTAAACTTGCAAGTTGAAATGTATTTAAAAGTTCAAATTTTTAAAATATAAACTTTCATAAATATCTACTTTAAAGAATAAAAAAATCAATTAAATTAATAAAATCAATTAAAAATCAATAATAACTTGAAAAAAATTTTTTTTTAATAAATTTTTTCACGTTTTTCTAATTAGTTATAATCACAAAAAAGCGAAAAAATCTAATTTCAGACTTGAAATCAGTGTAAAAATCTATTTTAGAAAAGTACATATTAGTCTATGGAACATTAAAATATATTTTTTTTAGTGATATGATTTTGTTACTGTGTAATTCAGTATAAGAAAGAATTTTATACCCCTATTAATTTGGAGATATTTAATTTAAAAAACCCAGCACAGGGGGGTCGCGGCACAGTGGTGACGTGGCATAGTTGGATCAAGTATAATGATATCTGACAGTGATTAAAATCACTATAAAAAAAAAACGCTTCGATGCAAATCTTTAGATAGTGTTTAATTTTAAAAAATTGGTGGATTATTCCAAAAGCTTCATAAACTGCTAGTTCCTTATTAATATCCTGATTAAGACAAAGTATGTAGAATAAAAAAGAGATTATTAGAAAATAGTATTTCCCATAAAAAAATTATATTGATCAATACACTTTTCAATAAGTTATAGCATTATAATGTTAAAAATGTAAAAAATAAAATTGAGAATTTTCACACAATAATAGCATTTGGTAGCCATTTTCACCTTGAAGATAAAATAAAGTCCGAAATTTTTTTTTTCCATGATAAAGTATATTACATTAGCTTTAATTTAAGATATATATAAAAGTGTCAGACTTTCCGGAACACTTTCAAAATTTAAGTTGAAAAAGTCAATTTTTTGTGAAAAAGTTGTCATTTTGAATCCCCCCCTGTAGGCAGGTAAAAAGTCAGATTTATAAAAAAAATATACCAAATGATAGGTAAAGACATCATGCATCTACAAAAAAAAGAATTATATTGATCCATACATCTTTCGAGAAGTTATAGCATTATAAAGTTAAAAATATAAAAAATAATTTTTTTACAAAAATCGTATTTTTTTTATTAAGTTTAATGTCTGTTTTCACCATGAAGATAAAATAAAGTCCGAAATTTTTTTTTACCATTATAAAGTATATTACATTAGCTTTAATTTAAGATATATATAAAAGTGTCAGACCTTCCGGAACACTTTCAAAAGTTACGTTGAAAAAGTTCTACTTTCTATATGCATTTTTATGTTTTGAATCCCCCCTGTATTTAGGGAAATGGTCCGATTTAAAAAAACAGTATGTCGAATGAAAGATCTATATAAATACTACTTCTCATAAAAAAATTGTAATGATTCATACATTTTTCAAAAAGTTATAGCATAATAAAGTTAAAAATGGAAAATACAAAATCGAAAATTTTCACACAAAAATAGCATTCGGTAGCCATTTTCACCATGAAGATAAGATAAAGTCCGAAATTTTTTTTTTTCATGATAAAGCATATTACATTAGCTTTAATTTAAGATATATATAAAAGTGTCAGACCTTCCGGAACATTTTCAAAATTTAAGTTAAAAAAATTAATTTTTTGTGAAAAAGTTGTCATTTTAAATCCCCCCTTGTGGGCAGGTTAAGGGTTAAATTTATGAAAAAAATATACCAAATGAAAGGTAATGATATTATGCATCTATATAAAAAAGAATTATATTGATATGTTTATTTTTGAAAAAGTTATGGCACTTTTAAGTAAAAAAAATTGAAAAAATTTCGAAAATTAGCGATTTTTAAATTTGTAATTTTTTTGGAGGTTTCCCCCTTTTACGGGGAACGAGGGAATTTTTTTCAATTTTTAAGGGTAATGTCTTCGACTAGATACGATTTGTGATCTTTTGACGTATCATTGAAAGAAATCGGTTCGGTGAGAGCTGAGAAAAAGTGGTAACAGACACAAAAAAAAAAAAAAAAAAAAAAAAAAAAAAAACACTTCATAGTAAAACCAATACCTCTCAGCTTCGCATCGAAGCTAAAATAATTAAAATTAAATATAAATATAATATTATGATAACTTATAGTATACACTTAAGAATAATCTTGTTAGTAAAAAAAAAAAAATGATTGTCAATATACATTTAATGTATTTAATACAACATTTACATTAATCTATCTTAAAAGTAATGCATAAAAAGTAATTTATTCTCTAAGTGTTAGTATTAAATTAAAGACTACACATTTATTAAACTAAAATAATATCTAATTTATATAGAGATATATAAAATAAAATAAAATATATATAGATAAATATAATCTTATAATAACTTATGGTATATACTTATGAATAATTGTGTAGGTAAGAAAAAATTGTTTTTAAATATATATTTAAAGTAATTAATACGACATTTAAATTAATCAATCTTAATAGTAATGCTTAAAAGTAAATCTTATAAATAATCTATTTTCTTAAAATCATGCATCTATATAAAAAAAAAATATAATTATATGTTCATTTTTGAAAAAGTTATGGCACTTTAAAGTATAAAAAATTGAAAAATTTTCGAAAATTAGCGATATTTAAATTTGTAATTTTTTTGGAGGTTTCCCCCATTTACGGGGAACGAGGGAATTTTTTTCAATTGTTGAGGGTAATGACTTCGACTAGATATGATTTGTGATCTTTTGACGTTACATTGAAAGAAATCGGTTCGGTGAGAGCTGAGAAAAAGTGGTAACAGACAAAAAAAAAAAAAAAACACATCTTAGTAAAACCAATACCTTCTCAGCTTCGCATCGAAGTTAAAAAAAATGATATAAATATTGTAAGCTTAGTAACTTTGAAAGTAATATCAATATAAGTCAAGTACTAAATTAATTATATAATGAATTATTTATGTAGAAAAGTAATGAATAATCCAGTAACATATGTCCAGTGTAAGGAAGAGTAACCCGATTTTAAGTAAAGTATTGTGATAACTTTTGCCCCCTCATGCTTCTAATCATTTCATTTAAATTAGGCATAGGATACGCGTCTGACACGGTCACTTCGTTAAGTCGCCGATAGTCGACACATAAGCGATAGGAGCCGTTTTTTTGTTTAGCCAGCACGACTGTTGCTAACCAAAGGGAGTTGCTAGGTTCTTTGAGGCCCTGCGATTCCATGTCGTCTATCGCTTGTTGTTTGTGTAGCGGGTACGGATATGGTTTTTGCGCGATGGGCGTCGGGTTTTTTACAACGATGGTATGTTCGATTAGCTTTTGTCGTACGTCAGTAGTGCCCCAACGTAGACACAAAAGTTTAACACAAGTTAATTAATGTTTTTATGTATATATATTGACGACGAGTTCGTCGTTCGAGCTCTTCTCGAGTCCTCCCGTTGGATAAACTGATCAGCCCCAATCCCTCTAATTAGTGGACTACTAAAGGAGTAGAGTTTAGACCCGTAAGCACAGTCTAGCTCAAAAGTAGCAGACTGAAGGGTGGCTCCTTGTCAGCCACCAGCACAACTACCTTTTTACTATACCCACTAAAGGACGGTTAAGCCCAAACACTAGCCAGCTCGTACANATTAAGCCCAAAAACTAGCCAGCTCGTACACTAATTATTAAGATTGACTAAAGGACCAGCAGTCCATCCTAGACTTTAACCGCACACACACACACAAATTTTAAGAACGCGGTGAATATAAAATATTTACGCTAAGCCCAGATTAGATAGTTATTTTATTTAAGGAACGTATTAAACACAAAGTCAAATATAATATAAAAATTTAACACAAAAATTAATTAAATCTTACAAAAATATAAAGTTACTCTTACACCAACTACCTAACCCGTAACTCGACGTCTCTTCGACAAAACTTCCAGTCTCGTTTCGCCCAGTATCGTCCCCCTATATTTTTCATGTTTCCCTTTTATATTTTTTTTCTCACCATTATTAATTTGCTTACCCTGCATTTCCCTTTTATATGGAATTATTATATTGCTTAAGAGTTCAAAATTACTTACTACTATTGTAAAGCTTATATTATATTAAAATCGACGTAATTCAATACTTCCTCATCTAATTACTACACTTTGTACGTCCTACTGTGTCGTTAAAAACCGCAGAATAATTATGTATCGTGCGTGTTAATAATGCGTGAGTATGTATCGCCTGCTATATCTAGTGATGATAGTTCTACGTCAGGTAGCGTTTACCGAGTACTCACTTTCCAACAATGTGTAGTGCGTCGCATCACGCATAAGTTAATTGTACATGCAGCATAGTCCCGGGAGACTTCTTGTTCTGTTAGAAAGTCGTGTCCCAGGAATACGTCACAGTACAGATTCTCCAAGATAACAGCCATGAATTCTACTTGTAGATCTGTAATGTTCGTTATAAAGGTAGCTATGCCGTCCGCGTCTGTTGTGTGATCGTCAGCTAACCACCTCACGGGGGGTGTTTGTTCGTTGTGCACAATTCCAAATTTGTGAGCTATTGCTCCAATGGTATACGATTTTTGCACTTGTGAGTCAAGTAAGGCCGTTGTCAAATTCCAGCTCCACAGAGGGAGTAGTAATTTTACGCGAACGTGTTTGTGCGGCAGTACTCAAATGGTTAGCGGTTCGAACGGGGGGCGTTGAAACAATGTGTTCGCCGGCGGTGTTAATTGCCATAAGGGGGTAGGCCGTTTCTGCCGTATTCCCATTCCCCACGGTGACCAACATATTGTTGGCCCGACTTACGCTACAATCGTTACAGTATTAAGAATAATCTTATGGTCCTCATTAATGATGAGGGGAGTGGTGGTGGTGAGGTGTGGTACTACAGCATGACCACTGTAACGACAATGAGGCTGTAGGTGTGATGGAGAATTTGATGATGTGCACGTGGTATGTTTGGTGTTAAAGTTATTTAAAATATTGTCACTTTAATCGTTGAGAGCGCATCAGTTTTTGTTACCGTTGTTGATTGAACGGACGGTTTGGTCGGCGTGCTGATTATTGCGATATTGTTTTGGGCTGAATTGTGTTTGTAAGCCCGGAAAATGGACTAGTTTCTCTGTGGGTGCTGTTTGTTTCCCGGCACTGTCAGTCTATTAGGACATGCATTTTGCCAGTGATCGGGTCCGCAAAAAACAATAGGGTCGGGCAGTACGTTCGACCGAGGTCGTGTTCCTTGTGGTTGTTGCGAAAAAGATATAGTCGCCACGTACGGATTAGCGTTATTAATTGTCCTACTCGTGCGTATCGGTTAATAGAGTTCGTTCGCGATTACGCGTAAGTCGTCTAAAGTACGCGGACATCGCATTCTTACGTTACCTTAATATTCGTTACATAAAAAACTGACGACCCCATCTACTAGTTGCTTGGCACAACTAGGACGAGTACGCATTGCAAGAGCTGTTTATCGATAATAAACTCGGTCATACGCTGATTATGTCTCAGTTGTGTCGTCATTTAGGAAAAAGTTCTCACACGATCCATTAGACTTCTACTTGCTCTTTGTAAAGCCGCTGCATATTTAGTACATTTTGCTCACCACGAACAACAATATATTACCTGTTTAAACAAAATACAAATAATAACAAAATAACGACTGTCGTTCATATCAGCGATACGCCACATCATCATTAGGTTCATGCGAGAGAACTCAATCGCTCAATCGGATACCCCCGCGCACAAGAAGACATACTGTTCCAACAGTACACCAAGATCTTCCTCAATCATTCTTACGTACACAAAGTGTTCACAGTGTGGTCTACGCCATGTCCGCTATAAACCAAGTTTCAAGCGAACCGAGCCCATCAGTTGCACCGCCGACTACCCGACCCTCCCAACCCGAAGGACCCTCCCCTACCCGCATCACGACAGACCCGGCATAGCAATCCCTCCCTGAGAGGCCTCACTTTAAGTGTTTCGGACGGTTAGACTCGACCTACAGACGTGTCAACCTCGAATTTAATATTGATGGCCAAGAGACCATCGCTAAAGCCGTTTACTTGCAGATAGAACAACTTTGCAACATCGCTCTCAACTTTATTATTAAATGGCATTTAAATTTTTAGCATAACATTATTAATTTTTTTTTTAATTGCTTTTTTCACAACTTTGATTATGTAAATATTATAGATCGACAATTAACTTTATTCGTTAATTAGATATTTAATTTACAATTAAAATTTTTTTAAGTTATTATATACACATATAATACACGAAAATTGCAACTTCAATTAGTTAACTGATTTTTTTATGACGTCATTATCAAAGATACGGGACGTTTATGTGTCAATTGTGACTTATCAGTAATGTACTTTTTGTATTGCCTATTGATGTATTATTAATTTACAACAATGTGCCTTACTATTTTACTTTAAGAATATCTGTTGACAAAGTCATAATTGATACTTTTTTCTAACTATACTAATGATCAATACTAAATAAGAGTTTAAATTCGTCCTAAAACTAGGTTCAACACGAATACAGAACTTCTTGAGCACATTATTATTGAAACATCTTACATTAGTGATTTTAATCGCTGTTAAAATTAAATCTAAACAGGTTTCCTATTTTCCCGACATCTATCCATAGTCGCAACTAGAATAAAACTTTAGGGAGTGTTACTATTATTTTTTAACACCAAAATATATTTTTATATAAGATCACATATATATCCCACTTTTTTTGTAAGGTACTTTATTTAACTTCCAGTTGTGTCTTAACATCTTAATTTACTAGATTTTTGGATTATACTTCACTTCACATTAGAATAATCATAACTCATTTTTACCCACAAAAAAAATATCGAATACATTAATTAAAATGTACAAGAAATTTAGTGTTTTGATTAATAAAAAAAAAATTCGCAGTCATTAATATAAAATAAATTTGACTATGTAAAAAAAAAAAAAAATTCTGTTCTTAAATTAAAGATACCTCTAAAGTTATCACAATTCAATAGCCTTATTATGTATAATAATTAATAGTTAAATATCTTTGAATGTATCAATTTAATTAAGATACATTGAACAAATGACTTTTTCGTAGCAAATGTTAAAACTCGTACATGCGACATATCTTTCTGAAAATGTTAGCATAGTAAAGCCAGTTTTTTTTACATTTGCAAATTTATAGCATGTACTAGTGACATAACTGTCTCGATATATCAAACTATGTACAGCCCGCTAATTTTATATTATAAGTTTAAAGTCATCATTTGTTTTGAAAGTGTAACATAAATGAAAACAAACTTTCACATATCAATATGCATTTATAAGCAGTTCTCAAAATTGTATTCATATATATATATATATATACAGTATTTAGTAATTAAGGAAACAGGCCAGTTGTTCTAACAATAAGAACAATAGAAACCCGTTTCTTTACTTACTGAACACTGTATATATAATATAATATATATAGGTTATGATAATAAAGAGGTATCATTAATAAAAGAACCAACTTTTTTGTTTAAAGTTCATATAGTCAAATATTATTTTCAATTAATAAATGTCCATCATTTTTTTTTATTTAAAATATTAATTCTCGTATAAAATAATTCGAGTATTCAATATTTTTTGTGGGGGATAGAAAGTCTAAAGTGAAATTATTCCAAAAATCTAATACATACAGTTGTATGGGCGCAACTAGAAGCTATGAGATATTGACCTCATAAAAAATGTAGGACATAAATGTGTTCTTAAATAATAATAATTTTTAGGGTAAGATAATTATAATAACACTCAGTAAAATTTTATTCTACACGTGCCTATAGAAAAATTTCCGCAAAATGGAAAACCAGTTTACATTTAAATTTAACAGTAATAAAAACCACTATTGTAATATGTTTCAATACAAATTGCATCACTTTTTAAAATTTAACATAAAACGTTGAATTCAAGCTAATTTAATTAATTAATCCGTTTACAATAACTCGAATTTAGGCAAAAAATGTCTATGTGTATTAAATGTCATTTATTTTCATGTTAATTGTAATTATATTATAAAAATTAATGATATTAGATAGCAAAGGCAATATTGTAAGACTAGTGTCATCAAAGGCATATCGCTTTTTCTATGTCCCTAGGAAAGCATTTTTATCAATATAGAATAATATAATTAAAAGAAAATATATTATACATGTATATTAAATCAAGAATTTAAAAATTGAACGGTTTATATTTAATAAACGTTTAAAGTTCTGTTAAAAATTAAAATGTTATACTATTAAAATAAAACTGCAAACATTTCATTTAATGCAAAATATGTATCCTTATTAAAAAAAAAAATGTTGATATACATACAAGGCATTATGGATGAACTTAAAAATTATTATATAGCTAATAATTCTAGAGTTCAAATATAGAATTATTAAAATTTAATAATTAGACGTCATTCTAGACTTAATTTTGATATACTATTCTTACAATTTTTCTGAATTACATTCAATCAAGTTAAGAATATATTAAAAGGTTTATTATAATAAAAGCAAAATGATAAATTTATTATTATTATAAGTAAACAGAAAAAAATTTCATCTAATATTTATTAAAGAAATATATGTATCTAATAAAAGCTAAAACTTGACTATAATATAATATAATTGTGGGTACGTATCAGATTTTGGATAATGTCACAAAAATTAATCACTAAAACTACTAATTTAGCAATGTCCAAACTTTTTTATTCAAATATTACTAAAATAAAAAAATGTAATTATACCTCATTGAATTTATACATCATTTTTCAAATGTTTTTAATTANGTACCTCATTGAATTTATACATCATTCTCCAAATGTTTTTAATTAAAAAATAATAACTTTTAATACAATTTAATCATTACCATTGAATAAATCATTTGTAACATTATTTTTAACCCTCCTTGAAAAGTATTATTATTTGGTAAATGCTACTACTCGTACTAATATGCAAAATAAATTATAGAACAAAAATTAGTGAGTGAAACAAATGAAATAAAATGAAACAATACATGATAAATAAGCAGTTTTAATTATTTAAACTCAAAGTAAATATCTAATTAACGTTTCAAAAAATTTAACTAATGTACATTTACATAAATAGAATGTTATAGATTTGTCTGGAAAATGTTTAATTATTAAAATGTAAAAATTACCTTGATAAATTTCTGTTGTTGCTCATTATTGAAATTTCATACGTGTCAAATTAATATTTTAATAAATATATTTTATGACTGGCATTAGTCTGAAAGCTCAACAAGTAANAGTCTGAAAGCTAAACAACAAGTAATATTCATCTTACTGCATTGTGTTATTATTGAAAATTGTATTCGATTTCTAAAAGAAATTGCATCACTGTATATAGTATAAAATAATGTCCTATAACACATTGATTACTTGTAAATACAGTTAATGTTTAAAATTAATAATAAAAACAAATTTAATTATTCATTATTATTATAATAAACACGAAAATAGAAATTTCAGTTAATCACAAAGTAAAAAAAAACTCAAATTTACTAAGAAAATGTCTATGTGTATTTGTTTCCATGGTAATTTTAACTTTGAATTATCAAAAATACTTTACTATTATAACAACTATTAACATCAACAATTAGCCAGTATTAATTACTTAAAAGTTATTTATATTTTTTAGCAGAAACAGCATTTATATAATTAGTGTTATTCAACGTTTACCGATCTATGTATTTCATTATCGATGTTGTTTACAGAGTTATAAAATAAAAATGATAAACGAATTACATTTTTAGCTTTCTTTCTTACTAACCATGTATGGTAAAAAAAATTCTATACACTAAATACACAGATTCTCTGTACAAAAATTATCTAAAAAATAAAGAATAACTATTTATCAGCTTTAGAATAAAAGACATAAATATAATTAATTATAAATCAATTTCACTATTTTGTTTTTTAAAATTACAAAAATTAAAAACAATTATAATATTGAATATTCACTAACCTGTACTCTTTAAATGGGTCAGTCTAGCATAATAAGTAGAAACGTATGTTTAAGCGCACAGGATCCTGAGTTTAATCTCCAGAATGCCAACAAAATTATTTTTGTGATTTTCTCATTGGTGGTGTTTGATTTTTGTTGCAAACCAAAGATAATACCCATCCCATTCATAATTGGTTTAGCCAAGAACCATCTTTGACTGAACTTGTGAAAGAGTGCTTAGTGTTAATGTGAAACATTACATTTCAAATATTATGTGTCAGAAAAAATATTAATAAAATAAAATTTACAATATTTATTTTTAAAACTGAAGAAAATATTTATAAAAATACAAAATATTAACTATTGAATTTTGTGGAAAATATGTTTTCGATACGACAGAAACGATTCCCAGTAACTCATTTCACTCACAGCCAACTTTTATTACACTAATCTTTCCTAGGATAAGATTTCAAAGATATAAAGGTATTTTTATATCTATTCATTATGCTGAGAGAAAAAATAAAGTAAAATTCAAGACAGTATTTTATTTTAAATAAGTAGAAAATAATTTAAAAAAAACTATTTATTATTGTTGAAAATATATTATTTGAGTATCATCCCAGTTTGCAAAAATCAATTTAAATAATATTGTGAATAATAAATAATAAAACAAGTAATAAATGTATCAATAGGGAATAGTTATTATTTTAGTTTCACATTTTATTATCTAGAAACAGTGGAACTTTGATTGTCAGTCAGTCTCTGCATTAAGCACAGCCAAGATCATACACAAGATGTTGTGCATGACGAACTAAACTATAATAAATGTCTCCTTTTGTAATAGTTGAGAGTATTTCAAATAAAACAACTATCAATGAAATGTACATCAATTGGATAAAAAAACAATAGTGATTTATAAATTATACCTTTTGCTTTATTGACATCTTTATCAGTTTCATTTTCTATTTCTCTTTTAAGTACAATAAGAATACTCTAGAAACATTGTTTAATGGCTTCACAGTTTTTAAATCTACAATGCCATCTATTATTACTTATGCGCCCATAGTTTTTGTTTTTATATCCAAGTTTTTATGCAATTCAACTAATNATTTGTTTTTGTATCCAAGTTTTTATGCAATTCAACTAATTGACAATTCTTTGGGAATGAGAAAAATGAATGTAAATACATTTAATCAAGTTAAAAAAACTTAAGGTTTCCTAAAAAATTTTAATTATTACAAAATAAAATTTTATTATTTTAATAAAACAAACATATTTTATTAATATTGGTTTTTAGTTTAAACATTTTGCACCTATCTGCAACCAAAAGATTTATTCTATAAAGCATACCAATTCTTATTCTTGATTGATTCCATTCAATTTCCAGACATGATATTTCCACAGAAATTCCAACCATTATAGGATTGTGAAATTATTTGAGCTTTAGTATTTAATTTATAAGTTTCAAAATAATATTAAACACTTGTTCTTCTTTATAAAATCTAAAACTAANTTTGTTCTTCTTCATAAAATCTACAACTAAAGCAAAAATGTAATAGTAATATTAGTGTTTATTAATTATACATTTTTTTATCAATGCTGATTTTTGAATTTATTACCTTGCTTCATCACACATTATACTTTTTACTCTTTTTCGCTATTTGCACATATTTCAATTATTTTATTTCGAATATGGTGACTAGTGTAATTTGTTTCTTTGTTAAATATTTCAGAAAATATGGGTATATGCTTGGAAAATAAAACACAGGTTTTGTTGAAATTCCCTAAGAAAAATTATTTAATAAGAAATTAATAATTTTATCTACACAGTTTTCATTACTTGATTAGATCATTTAAATTAGTTCCCTATCTTGATTTAATGATGATCTGTTTTCATAGTGTCAAGTCAGTCTTTAGATACTCAAAAAATTGTCATATCAATTAGACTTTTCATACATTACCTATTAGCGTCAAATTCTAGTTTAGATTGACTTATTAACTGGGTATGAATAGTGTCAGTTTTTTTGACAGTTACGTTATAATGTCTTGTCTATTTTTCAATAAGAGTTAAATGAGTTTTTGTAATATAATAATAGCATGATTATCCAATTTTGTTAGTTTTCCATTTGCAAGAACTCTAGATCCACATAACTAATAAATATAAAAAACAAATAATAAATGTTAATTTTTGAACAATAATTATACCATACTCAAAAATATTCAACCTCATAAAATGAAGCCATGGTTATGTAAATGGAAATGGCATTTGTAATTTAAAACAAAAACTTTTAGACCAGTGCTTTGGAAGATATTCTAATTTCTGTACTTAGGTGGCAGAAGATATGTGACCAAAAAATGACTAATGATAAAAATAGCAGTATCTGGGCTTCACCATCAGTACTATATTTTAAAATTCTAATAACTTTCAAAGAATTGATCCAAAAGTTATTGTCGAGAGTTATTTTCTTAATTAGATAATATTCTATATTATAAACTAGTTTAATATGTATGCTGCCATTTAAACAAATAAATTTGACACCCCTGTATAATATATAAAGAATGGACCTAAAAATTATTTCATAACAGGCATATAGAGATACATATGTAACTAACAAAATCCAAATATTTATATCCCTTTGATTCGTGTAACAACTACTGACAACCGCCGGGAAGATGACGAATAACCAATGCCGAAGATTCGTGTAAGTACACCGTTCCTATAATAGGCTTAATAGCAATTAAAATATATATTTAACATACAATGTAAATATTATGTTGTCAGTTTTATAAATGATTTACCTCTAATATGGATCTTTTTGGACCAGACTGTAAATCATCTAAATCAAATTTTGAGTTGCCTATATAAGTAATTTCATAAGTAGGTTTATTTATTTATCTTTAGTGACGATAACCAATTTATTTGTTATGTTACTATTAGCAATATTCAAACTGGATGTCTGAAAGAAAATTTTAAAATATAAAAAGTGAAAAGACTATACGTAATAAGTCCAACAATAGAATAATGTATGTAATATGACTTTTAATTATTTGATTAGAAGTCACCGCTATTTCAGGATTTTTTAGTTTAAAGATAAAAAATAATTTTGAATTCATTATTTTATCAACAAATTAATATAAAAGTAAAAAAAAAAAACAGATCTTCTACAATACAGATTTATTTCTCCGTGTAGTGAAGGTGCAAATTAACATTGATAACGAGCTGATAAGTATTCCACAGCTAAATATAGAATTCGTTGAAATAGTGTAATGATATTATTATAGTCAATATATCGCACAAGCCAAGATTGTTAACAATAGCATTATAATATCAAAAGATTCTATAATTGAAATATTGAGAACTTAATTAATTTTAATGATTTACTTTAACTAAATGAACCAATCAAAACAAAGTTGTTAAAAAGATCTACTTAATAGCGTACTATAAAATTTGATTATAATTGTAAAAATCCATTATTAATTCAGGAGAAACTAGGAATCATTTTTTTTAGAAATGATTTATATAGCAAAATTTTGAATATTATAGTCTAGTAGTTGCACACATAAATAGAGTAAAAAAATTATTAAATTACAAAGCAAAATGATTTAATTTTGTATTTGAAACCTATCATATTAAATTATCATATCAAACTTGATTCGTCAATAAATATTTTGAAAACATTAGAAATTAACGATTTACGTTAACGATAACGATAACGCGATTGAGACTAATAGACTAATTTGGCTTCTACAAGAGCTTCTATGTTCTTCGTTCGCTGGTTAGACTAAAAGTCCCAATGCATTTTCAGTTTACTAGCTCTTTTATACTAATTTTTTTCCGTTTTTTTTGGCCAACAACAAATAACGTTGCTAAACAAATTTTCATTATTTTAAAAATAAATATGTTATTTTACGATCACCATAATAGATTGCTTTCAGCCAATAATTAATTTATATTTTTTCCAGTTATACAAAATGAAAAAATTTGATTTAGTACTGTTATTTGTCGTTGGCCAAAAAGTCTTGTTTACTTTTCATTTAAGCCAATTAATATAACAAAATATTTTTAATGATTGGCAAACAATTATTAAATTTGTTTAATAAAATAACTCTTTTCGGTCACTAAGAAACTAGGAAATCAATAAAAATAATTTGTTATATTAATTGGCTTAAATAAAAAGTAAACAAGATTTTTTGGCCAACTATTATTAAATTTGTTTAATAAAATAACTCATTTCGGTCACTATGAAAATTTGTTATTGTTTTATATTAATTGGCTTAAATGAAAAGTAAACAAGACTTTTTGGCCAATGACAAATAACAGTACTAAATCAAATTTTTTCATTTTGTATAACTGGAAAAAATATAAATTAATTATTGGCTGAAAGCAATCTATTATGGTGATCGTAAAATAACATATTTATTTTTAAAATAATGAAAATTTGTTTAGCAACGTTATTTGTTGTTGGCCAAAAAAAACGGAAAAAAATTAGTATAAAAGAGCTAGTAAACTGAAAATGCATTGGGACTATTAGTCTAACCAGCGAACGAAGAACATAGAAGCTCNATTAGTCTAACCAGCGAACGAAGAACATAGAAGCTCTTGTAGAAGCCAAATTAGTCTATTAGTCTTAGTCGCGTCGAAATCAAAATTCAAAAATCTTGAAATCAACGCGACATTCGCAAGTCTATTTCCGAAAACTGCCATCAAATTCAGTTGCGATAATATTGAGCATAATTATGGCGCCGTTAGAGATAGGAGATCAAATTGTCATAAGATATTATGACTACATGCAAAATTTAAGTTACCAAAGTAAATGACAAAAATCGTGAACAGTCCGAAGAGTATCGCGTTAAACTTCATGGAATATGTGGGCAATTTATAAAATCGACACGTCCTCGATGAATATACTTATCAATGTTATCAAAAAGAAAGAAGTATTTAACATCGTAAGTGAAAAATATGTGTACATAACATTGTTATTTATACTTATATTTTTTAAGGCGTGTATTGACAAAACTGAACTCGTATTGACATATTCAACATCTAAAAAAAGTCTAAACACTCAGATTTGGAATGTTGAAATTTTGAAACCCAAAGACGTCGGCAATAGATATGAAAAGAATTATACATGGAAGAATGTGTATAAACCTGGACTTAAGCCGAACAATGACGCCGAACGTTATCCAGTGAACAATGTAAAGCCGTATACGGCCCAGGATAGACTTATGAAATATCGTAAAATTGACGAACAAGAGTCAAATAAATTCAAACAACTCGAAAATAGACAACAATATAACACCAATAATACACGTGATTCAGCTCAAAACACTTCTGTATTAGCTAATAATTCCTTTAACACAAACATATCACAGTCAAAAAACAATCATTCAACTCAACCGTTAAAAATATTGCCGGGAAATATTTACACGTCAACTCAAGAAAACAACACTTTAAAAAATAATCCGAACAACTTTAATAGAAAACCGCTTAAGAAATTAACAGAAATTATTGAAACATCAGAAGACCTGGAAAAAACTAAAAAAAATAGAACTTTACGATGTGAAAATAACGCTACTAGAACTCGTCCACATGATATTAAAAAAAATTTATGGGATAAAAGGTACTTATTGTTCTCTAAATTCGACCAAGGAATCATGATGGACCATGGTAATAAATTAATTATTTAAGCAAACTTTAGTATTTTACTATTAACGATAGCATTTTTTTTTCCAGAATCATTTTACTCCGTTTGTCCCGAGATCTTAAGCAAACATATAGCGTTGAGATGCCCTGGTCTAGACGTCGCTATGGATCCGTTTTGTGGTGCTGGTGGAAACGTCATCCAATTGGCCAAGAGATACAAACATGTAATCGCAGTGGATATCGATGCTAATAAATTAGAATTCGCCAAAAGAAACGCCGAGATTTATGGTGTCAGGGAGAAAATTACATTTATACAGGGAGACTTCTTCGAAATTGGAGAAACTTTGAAAAAATATAAGCCACAAGTCATAGTGACGTCTCCCCCATGAGGCGGCCCATCGTATAAGAAACACGAAGTTTACAGTCTCGAGAAGCATATGTGTAAACCCGCAATTGTAGTTATTGTTGAATAATTAATTTTCTAGTTAATACAATTTGGAAAATTATTCNAAACCGCAATTGTAGTTAATGTTGAATAATTAATTTTCTAGTTAATACAATTTGGAAAATTATTCGACCTCAACGTGGAACCTCAACACAATTATATCGACGAAAGACACGATTCGATAACTGCGTTTTTCGGTCGATTTTTCAATATGAACACGAAATTCTTATCTAACGACAACAAACTTTATTCAACTCAAGACCGACTTAACCAGTACAAGAACACCGTAACTCCGAAAGAAACGCAGCCTAAACAATATGTCACTAAAAACACAGATATGAACCCATATGAAGTTAAAGTAAAATACTGCAAAGAACGAAATCTCAGCACTGAGACCTATACAACAAAAGACCTATGTACTAAGAAACCAACATTAAAACTAGGCGAGACGCAAAAAGTTAGTTATTTATAATTATCATACATACAATCTTTTATTACTATAATTTTTCCACAGATAATGATAGTTCAAAAACGAACGAAGACGTGTTATCTTGTACACTCTATGGAGAGTAGAAATTCTGTTATCACCTTGTGCGATAAACTACGCGAAATGGAAAATAACTTGAGACGCATCCAGAAAGTTGAAAAGTACGACATGTGCTTGATATTTTTTGGCGTTGAATGGTACCGTGGGAAAATTATGGACGAGACGAACGAGGGTATGTTAAAAATTTACTTGATTGACATAGCACAAACGATGTTGTTTAACCGAAAAGATGTCTATGAGATTCCAAAGAAATTTGAAGGAGAGTCTTTATTAATTGAAATTGTCGTAAGACCTCCGCNTTATTAATTGAAATTGTCGTAACACCTCCGCCAAAAGAAATGTTAACTACTGTTTATGCTAACGTAGAAGCAATAAAAACTATTGGACCGAGTACGGTGGTGAAACTGATTTGATTATAAATTACTATAAACCCAACCAAACCCCTCCTATTCATTTGCATTCGTCAGTCAATGTCTATATTCCTTAACGTTGTTAACAGAAGATTACGGGCTGTAATGATGTCTTTTTATATTATATATATTTTTTTCATTACGTTTATTATAAACTGTTTGCCTTTTCATAACCAATCATCTTATTGCTTTATTTATTAGTTATATATTTGTTTATTGTTACATTATTTAATTTTTTGTTATATTTTTAGATTTTGTTTGTTCAATTATCTTTATTTTTTTCTGAATTAAATATAATTCATAAAACTAATTATTTTAATTGTTGTTTAAATGAAATAAAGCTGTTCAACGCTTAATAAACATTGTTATTTATTAAATTATTTTGTACGTTCATTAGTTAATTCACTTTAAATTGTAAATTGGCTAAAAAGTTCCTAGAAGTTAATAATATACTATATGAAAATTATCTTTGTCCTGTAGTCTATATTAATATGTCTTTGATTATATGTCTGCAAAGATAATTGCTAATATTATGATAAAATGAGTAGATTATACTTAAATATTATAATGTAATAACAAGAGAGTTGAATTTATAGATGGGGATAATTTATTGGGAAATGATTGCATTTGTTAATAAATTTTAATATGTTTAAATGACGTGATTCTTAAATAAATACCGACGTATTAAATCGGAAAAAGTACATTTCCATTATGGTTTAGCGCTGAACTTAGAAATAATATTAAACAAAAAATATTGCTCACAAAAACTTTAAATTATCATATTATTCAAATAATTATGATGTATCTTCTAATTTAAGAGCTAAATGTCAACGTACGACTAAAATTTGTTATAGTCATCATATGAAATTATTTCAAAATCAATTAAGAATTAATCCATGAATTTTCAAGGGTTTATTAATGAACGGGGATATTAAAACGAATTACCTGACTTTATGCATCTTTACTATAAAAAAGCTGTCCCAAACTTATCAAAAACTAGATTATTCAGTCAAAAAAGCAAGATTACAAATTGAAATATTTTGTATATTTATGTGGTATGTTTCTTAGCCTTGTACGTAATGTTTTATACTAACGCAATTGTAATCTAACAATTTGTAAGACTATTAAAGAAATTCTAAATAACACAACTGTCCATTACAATAAACTATTTCCAAGTGGTCTGTGTCTTTGCAATGATCTAGGGTTTCTTATGATAGTGATTTTAATCACTGTCAGATTAAATCTATACTGGACCCAACTATGCAATGTCTCCACTATGCCGCGACCCCACTGTGCTACCGTTTTTAGCTTCGATGCGAAGCTGAGAAGGTATTGGTTTTACTATGATGTGTTTTTTTTTTGTCTGTTACCACTTTTTCTCAGCTCTCACCGAACGGATTTCTTTCAACGATACGTCAAAAGATCACAAATCGTATCTAGTCGAAGACATTACCCTTCAAAATTGAAAAAATTTCCCTCGTTCCCCGTAAATGGGGGAAACCTCCAAAAAAATTACAAATTTAAAAATCGCTAATTTTCGAAATTTTTTCAATTTTTTTTACTAAAAACTGCCGTAACTTTTTCAAAAATGAACATATCAATATAATTTTTTTTTATATAGATGCTTGATGTCTTTACCTATCA
>NW_026099572.1:18958590-18960406 GCF_025091365.1 Daktulosphaira vitifoliae | reverse complement strand
GTCTTTAACTCATTTAATGCATTAGAATGATGTTGAGTCCACAACCATATTATATTTTTTTTTAACAACTCCCTTAAAGTTGATGTTACTTTAGACATGTTTGGTATGAATTCTCTTAGATAATTACACATACCTAGTATGCGTTGCAACTCTATTTTATTTTTTGGCTCCTTTAAATTTTTTATAGCTTCTATTTGACTTTCATCTGGCTTAACTCCCTCATTATTAAATTTCATTCCTAAATACTTTATTTCATTTTGTCTATACTGTACTTTTTCTGGATTAAACTTAACATTCAATTCTTTTGCTTTGTTTATTACTTCTTCTAGCGCCTCATCATGTTCTTTTTCATTACTACCAACTATTAATATATCATCTATATATATAATTACATTTTTAATATGTCCAAAATATTTTGTTAAAGTCTTAAAAAATACTTCTGGGGCGCATGATATTCCAAAAGGTAATCTTTTAAATGCATAATACCCATAAGGTGAGCTAAAAGTACACAATTCACTTGACTCCTCACTTAGCGGTATCTGATAAAAACTTTCTCTAAGATCTATAACTGTAAAAATTGTTTTATTTACCAATTTTGCTCTTATTTCATCTACTGTAGGAATTAAAAAATAATCTCTTTTAATATACTTATTTAAATCAGTTGGATCCAAACATATTCTTAAATTACCATTCGCTTTTTCTACAATAACAATATTACTGGCAAATGACTTAGGATATTCAACTGGTTTGATTATTCCCTTATCACACAATGATTTCAGAGTATCTTCTAACTTTTTAAGAATAGATTGAGGTACTCTATGTGGTGGCTTAATTGTACATTGGTAATCTGGCATTAACCTAATAGTATATTCCTCACCAAACTTACCCAAGCCCTGAAACACACTCTCATTTTCTTTTATAAATTGCTCTTTGTCTGAATATTTTTCTTTTAACTGAACGTCACTTACTCTTTTAATTAAATCTAATTCCATACAGTCACTTAACCCTAATAATGGTTCAATTTTACACTCAAGCTCTAAATCATTAATAACAACAAATTTTAATACACAATTTTTATTATTAACTATACATTCTAACGTTATCTCGCCAACTGCTTCAATAATAAAGCCTCCATAAGCTTGTATTTTCACCTCATATTTTAGCATATTATAATTCTTATTTAACTTTTTTAAAATACTCAAAGGTAAAATATTTATATCAGAACCTGTATCAAGCTTAAACTTAATAACATTATTATCAACAATTATATTTTCNGCCTCATCATGTTCTTTTTCATTACTACCAACTATTAATATATCATCTATATATATAATTACATTTTTAATATGTCCAAAATATTTTGTTAAAGTCTTAAAAAATACTTCTGGGGCGCATGATATTCCAAAAGGTAATCTTTTAAATGCATAATACCCATAAGGTGAGCTAAAAGTACACAATTCACTTGACTCCTCACTTAGCGGTATCTGATAAAAACTTTCTCTAAGATCTATAACTGTAAAAATTGTTCTATTTACCAATTTTGCTCTTATTTCATCTACTGTAGGAATTAAAAAATAATATCTTTTAATATACTTATTTAAATCAGTTGGATCCAAACATATTCTTAAATTACCATTCGCTTTTTCTACAATAACAATATTACTGGCAAATGACTTAGGATATTCAACTGGTTTGATTATTCCCTTATCACACAATGATTTCAGAGTATCTTCTAACTTTTTAAGAATAGATTGAGGTACTCTACGTGGTGGCTTAATTGTACATTGGTAATCTGGCATTAACCTAATAGTATATT
>NW_026099572.1:18956528-18958561 GCF_025091365.1 Daktulosphaira vitifoliae | reverse complement strand
AGTTACTACTTATTGTTTAAAATAATTTTTTCTTTCGGGGTATGAGTACGAAAGTACCTTGAAAAGATAAAACGGTAAAAAATGAATTGATCTTTATTTATTAATATGAAAATTATTGTGATTAACTAGCATTTTTTTTACATCAATAACGATAATAGTATCAGAAAAAATCTCATCTCGGGTCAACTAGTTTGGTAATAAATACCTAGAGTAGGAACTACATGCGAGTTCTCTAAACTTAACCTTATACCTTATATGTAATTAGTAAAATTATTTTTATTTTACATTAATGTTAATAATACATATATTGAAATAAATACACTTTGTTTTCTTTTTATTTCCATTAAAATTGGTAATTAAAAATAATAGAACTATTATAATTACAATTATTATTGAGTTATTAAAATTGTATTTCACAGATTAAAACTTAACGTAAAATAGTATTTAGTAGTGTTAGATATGTATTAATTCCTAATTTAATTTACCGCAACCCCCCAAAAAAATATATCCCACATTAATTTTAGGGAAATTTTAATTCAGTTCCCGAAAATAGAATCTATTCATTATTATAATACACAATAAATCTAGTATCTGACATTTAAAATTTGAAATTTAATCATATAAACTAGGCCAAAATTATGAACTATTATCATAAAAATTATTTTTATAGTAAATGGCATTTGAATATTTAACATAACTTTATTCGAATTTTTTTCATAATTTTTATTATGCAATTATTATAACATATATAATACACGGAAAATTCAACTACAAGTAGCTTTTTGTTTTTTTATGTTTTCTGTATAGCTAGTTGGTGTATTTAAAAAATTACCACAATATACCTTACTATCATTCTTTAATAATATCTGTTAACAAAGTCATAATTGATACTTNCAAATAGCTATTTGATTTTTTATGTGTTTTCTGTATAGCCAGTTGGTGTATTTAAAAAATGACCACAATATATCTTACTATCATACTTTAAGAATATCTGTTAACAAAGTCGTAATTGATACTTTATCTAACTACACTTATTATCTATACTAAATAAGAGTTCTAATTCGTCATAAAACTAGGTTCAACGCGAATAGAGAACTTTATGCACATTCTTATTCAAAGATTTATAATAGTGATTTTGAATGTTTTTAAATTAATATCTAAACAGGTTTCTCATTTTTTTGGAATTTATAAACTACAATTAATACTTTACACGGTGTTATTATTATTTTTTCACACTAAAAATATTTTTATATAAGAACACAGATATATCCTACATTTTTTGTAAATTACCATAGCCTCTATATGCGCCTATCCAACTAAATGTACTGGATTTTTGAAATTAATTTCACTTCACTTTAGACTCTTTTCATAACTTATTTGGATTTTCACTCACAAAAATATTGAATACATAAATTATAATATACGAGAAATTTAGCGTTTAGATAAAAAAAAAGTGTGTAGTAATGTAATTTTTATAAAAATTATTTGACTATGTGAATTAAAAAAAAAAAAATTCTGTTCTTATATTAAAGATACCTCTAAAATTATCACAATTCATTAGCCTTATAAAATAATAGTAAAATAACTGTGAATGTATCAATTTATTTAAGATACATTGAAAAAATGACTTTTCCATAGCAAATGTTAAAACTCGTACATGCGACATATCTTTCTGAAAATGTTAGCATAATACAGCCAGTTTTTTTTACATTTGCAAATTTATAGCGCGTACTAGTGACATAACTATCTCGATATATCAAACTATGTACAGCCCGCTATTTTCATATTATAAGATTAAAGTCATCATTTGTTTTGAAAGTGTAACATAAATGAAAACAAACTTTCACATATACAATATACATTTATAAACAGTTCTCACAATTGTATTCATATATATACAGTATTTAATAATTAATGAAACAGGCCAGTTGTTCTAACAATAAGAACAATAGAAACCCGTTTCCTTACTTACTGAACACTCTATATATAATATAATATATATAGGTTATGATAATAAAGAGGTATCATTAATA
>NW_026099572.1:18949841-18956428 GCF_025091365.1 Daktulosphaira vitifoliae | reverse complement strand
CGTTTCATTTTTTATAGCCTTAATTAATGAACAATAAAGTTGACAGAGCACAAATTTTACATTGTTCGAGAACATCAACTAACTGTATAATAGATTTTCAGTGGAAGCTTTTGGAATATACACTTTAATTGCAAATAGAAATCTGATGGCTCACCTTAATTCGAAAGATTTTCTGCTAAAATTTACATTTTTTAAAACACTTCTGTCAATTAACTTATTCTTGTATTTTGCGTTTATACATCTAGGACTCCCGTGAATATTTAGGCAATCCGCACGATTTAGTATATGACTTTGTTATGATTTTACATAAAAAGTCTAGAGAAACACTCTAAACACCTGAGAATTTTGTTAAAAGTGCCAGATTAACAGCTCAATAAAAACGCAACGCATAGAGTACTTGTAAACATAATTTACTAGATATTTGTAGGCAAATTGTTCTTGCTGTTGCGCGCAATAGATCAAAAAAAAATCTCAGCTTTACTCGGCGAGCATAACACCTCGTGTATGTAAAGTATATATGTCCACGCAAATTTCACGTTTAGCACAAAACGCACAAAGAGAAACGAAATGACTACTTTATTTGTTTTTTGTTTTTGCATGTGCTTACGTCATTTGTTTGAGTTCGCATTACATCTAGGCGGATAAAAAAACGCTATTGCTACCAATCACTTTATTCCGAATGTAAAAAACATTTTGAGGGAAAATCTATGGTAATGCTTGCAGTATAAATATTGTACGATATGTAAGCGCCAACTTCAGCCGCCGTGTAATATTACTCGAGCGATTTGAATGAATATTTATAAGTGATATGCACAAACGACTGCGAGTAATTCCCTTCACTGCATTATCAATATTGGCCCGAGGTCGGTAGTTCCAACGACAAGTCCTGGAGAACTATTAATGTTTAACTGACCACTTTGGGCATGAGATTAATGTCGAGTTTGGCATTGCATTAGAGTGTTTGTCGAATAATTCATTAACACGGCCGTACTCGTTTTCTGAAATTCTCTTTGGGGCTAATCATACGATAATAATCTTTATGTACAATTTTTTGTCATTATAAAAAAAAAACCATAGTTTTATCTGATTTCGATTAAGAAACGCAATTATTTAACCTGAAAAACCCGCGCCTAACGTCCTTCAAATTAATTAATTAATGCAAATTAATAAGACTTTTGTATGAAAGTAAAACTTTGAAATTTAATTAATCTAGGTTGTAATTTAGGATTGACGGATATAACTGGTTGTACTCGTGTTTCCTGTATAGCTAAAATTGAGCACGTGATTTTTATCATATTATTATTTACACAATCAACTAATAATTTCAAACGTATTGACGAATCTGTTTTTTTTGTGTAGAACTTATTCCATATGAAAATTGGTTAAGCCCATTTCGCAATACTTAATATATACAAAATGCCATCACAAACACAACAAAGTATCGAATCGCTGATCAGAGTTGCAAAACCTATTAACGTTCATAGAACACGGCTACAGTAAAAATAATAAACTGTACTAGAGTATTTAAAAAAATAATGTACAAATAAACAACAGTCGTCAACTCATCAACATTAATTAAAAATTGCTTGGAAAATTCTCAGTAAATACCATATACGCGTGCAATTAAACCACGTGCGACCATTTTAAGATCATTCCGTAAAAATTTAACGATTTCGATTGTATTTAAATTTTTTTACGTCACATTTTCTACTATTATACAAGATAATAATCTTGTAATTATTATCTTAACCGTCGACGAATAGGTGTAAATTACAATAATGATAGTAATATTACTAGTATAATAAATTCCATTGTGCAAATCACTTGTACTAAAAAATATTCAAAGAAACAAGCCAAACATTTACTACACTCCACAATTATTACCATTTGTCCTTCACCTGAAATTAAGTTTCTGTAAAAAATCGTCTAAACAGTTCTAATAAAACGTTTTAATGTATATAAACGTAAGGTATACTATTTTTTTATACAACATTAATCATAAAACACAAATATGAAATTTTATAGTGATAATATAGTACCTTTATTTACATACCGTACAAAAGTTCAATAACATTTAAATTTTCATTAAGAATTACTAACGCCTAACATAGTTTTCAACGACAGATTTTCGATGAAAAGTTAAATTTACCATGTTAGTTAAGTTTTATTATGTATTTGAATTATGAAAAACTAAAGTCAAAATTATTAATTTCTANGACTTATCAAAAACTAAAGTCGAAATTATTAATTTCTATAAATTTAAATTTAAATTGCAAATTATAACAAAATTTAAATGAGATAAAAACAAGCTGGTGTGCGTTTTTTGTAGTTTTAGATTAACATTTTTAATAAATACCAAGATTAATTCTAGTAAATGTTATAATATATTATTAAAAAAAAATATTTGTGTGTCTTAAAGTTGAAATTTATAGTAGTTTGAAAAACCAGAAACCATGTTTGCTATTGTCTTTGCCCTTACTTCGAAAAATATGATTCTAAAGAATAGCCAGATCAGGTTTCTAGTTCAGCTAATATATTTCCATAATTCAGAAATATTTGAAGTATACACATACATTTTAATGTAACCAGAACTGTTTTATTTTAATTATGTATGTTATGTAACATGACTGTTTAGGTCGATGAAATTATAGAAGCCATCGATTCTGATCTCAGAGAAATTTTGAAAGGTATTCGAGTAGTAGACGAAAGGTGTTACATGACTTTTGGAACGGCTCGCTGTATGGAAAGAGCTCTACACACTACACTAAATATAAGAGGTGTACCTGTATTGTTAATGGACACCGGTGCGGGTGCCACCATGTTATGTCTTTCCGGAGTACCCGATACTGTGTCTGATAAAGAAGTCCTAAAAAGTCTAAAAAAATACGGCACCATAATTGGTAAGCTTCATAAAAAAAAACTTTTATTTACTTAACAAACAAGGAACAAACGTACGTAAAAAAAAATCTATAAAATTTAGTACATGCCCTATTTTTATTTTAAATCGTACCTAAACGCTGTACAAAATAATTCCATCGATTGTTATTGGAATAACAAACTATAAGCTCGTTAGAAATCGATGAATCGAATAATTTAATGATGTCACTGTCATTGAGAATTAATAAATTAATTCAATGGAAACAGTAAATTATAATTTACCAATGTTTTACTCGGCGAGTAATTTTTTTATAGAATAACTTAATAAGAATCCCAGTAAAGAAACTCTTAAGAGGTGTATTATTGCAGGGGGTGTAGAGAGGAAAACCTGTCGAGGGCTGACCGGAAGCGAACGTTATGTGCGAGTGCGATTGATCTTAGGTTCTCCACGGTACTTGTGGTTTGGATCGAATAAAGCCATCGTTAGACAGCTTACTGAACACGAGACGGGAACGATGAATAGCATAGCTCGAAGAAAGTCATTCAGGTCTCATATTAAACTGAACCTGAAAATGGCAGATCCATCATCGTTATCCAGTAGTACTCCAATAACAGACGAAGTAGGCAAAGAAAACGGAACGCCAACGTTTACAACATTACAAAGTGCGCCGTCCACTCAACAAGCCACAGCTTTCAGGTAAGCGTAATAATATAATTTAACATAAAAGTCTGATTATCTTACAGACAGATAGTAGGACTGAAAGGATTTTCGTGATTATTATACTTTTATATTTATTATTATACAGGTTTCCATCAGATCAGAAAGTTAACTCGGCTGAACCTAGATCAATATCAAGATCTAGTATCAAGTCGACGACCGGGGCCTCTAAAAAACTGTCTGTGGGTCAAGAGTCACCGATTAAAGGACGACGAAGGCCATCTCTTTTAGGCTTTCGGAGAGATACGTTGAAGTATCGGGGAAGCTCATTGTCCAGAGGTGACGGAGAAGACGCTGAAAGCGATACAAGCACAATTTGTCGGAGGAAATTGAGCATAACTGGAAGAGAAAATACGGAAAAAGTACCCTGGTGCGGATGTTGGGGAAACGGATGTATATAACAACTTTACTGGCCATATGTCCTCTTTATATCTTCCTTTTACTTCTTCTGAACCTCTATAAATAATATGTTTTTACTTTCGTGTTGTGTAAATGTCTTCTTTTTGTTACAGAAATATAAATTGGCAATGTATTTTAAAAATAACATAATTATTTCAACAAAAAAATGTTCATTCATAATTATTTATATCTCAATATTGTTGTCAGAAAGCTACACAAATTATTTTCTATTTTCTAAATTAGTAAAAATTTAAGATATTATTAAGGTATATATATAGAGATGGGTATAATTTTAGTCTTATACAGTAAGCTACTCCTTTGTTTAATTTAATAATTTTATGTTTAAAAAGATAAGATTGTAGCGTAACTATAGTGATACAAAATTGTTCATGTTAAATATAATTTAAGATGCAATCTGTTTTATATTAAAATCGAAAACTCTGTGCCAAATATCTTATTGGTTCAACCATTTCCAAATATTTGTTATAAATGTTTTATTTAGTATTAATGTTGTTCTAATGTATGTAATTAATATATTAATCATTTTTTTAGCAATCAACTTATTTTTTGCTAGATTTATAAACTTGTTAATATTAATATACATAATCGTATAGTAACAGATATCGTTACGATAAAGTCATTTTTAGCTTCGATGCGAAGCTGAGAAGGTATTTAACTTTAAAATGCTATAACTTTTTGAAAAATATGTAGATCATTATAATTTTTTTAAGATAAGTACTATTTATATTCTTCTTTTATGCGACATACTTTTTTTTTAAATTGATCCATTTCCCTTAATACAGGGGTAGTTCAAATCTTAAAAATGCATATAGAAAGTAAAACTTTATCAACTTAATTTTTGGAAGTGTTCCGAAAATACTGACACTTTTATATAAATCTTAAATTAAAGCTTATGTAATATACTTTATTATGGAAATAAAAAATTTTAGATTTTATTTTGTTTTCACGGTAAAAATGGCTACCAAATGCTATTTTCATGTGAAAATTCTCGATTTTATATTTTACATTTTTAACTTTATAATGCTATAACTTATTAAAAGCATATGGATCAATACAATTTTTTTATGAGAAATAATATTTATATACCTTTTTTCATTCGGTATACTTTTTTTTTAAATAACACCATTTCCCTTTATATATTTATATATTATACTTATAAATCATAAAGCTTGTAATCAGGATATAAATAAGAAAATAGAAGATAATGTAGCTTTTGAAATCATCCACCAATTTTTTAAAATTAAACACTATCTACAGATTGGCATCGAAGCGTTTTTTATGATTTTAATCACTGTCAGATATCATTATACTTGACCTAACTATGCCAAGTCACCAATGTGATGCGACCTCCATGCTGGATTTTTTTTTTCACTTAAACTTTCCGAATTTTCGGGAATAAAGTACATGTATCTATTGAAAACAATGACTAAAAGTTCAAAAGTACATATACTTTATTTGCAGGTTGAATATGAAATGTTAAACAATGTGTTCTTCTTTTTGTTTAATATTGAAACAGGTATTCAAGTGAACGTGAGTGTTGACTATTATCACTGGGTAAGTAAGTTCACGTTTAATACATACAAAATCGACCGTGTTTTATACTTTAAACTAAGTGTGTACCGAAAATATTATATCCACGCACCACATTCGAAACATCACGAGGAGTAGATTCATCAAAAGGCAAATAAACGCCAAGGGAAAAACTTTTAAAAAGAAAAAAACTTAAGCGTACAATGCATGATGACTTACGTGCTCGTTATACAATGTTTTGTCGGAGTGACTCCTTTGATGTGTAAAAATAAACTTCAATGATTCCCCACGCTTTTTGTGTTATTGAAATGTCACGGAGCAATGGGAGCACCGTCTTAGTTCTTTTGTTGGTGTATACCGGTGATCTTCGAGTCAAAATATTGCAGACAACCGGCAGCATCTTTTTAAACATTTTCCTCGCGTCACTACCACCTTGTGATACTTTACTACCATAACAGTTCTCTTATAACATACACTTTCATGCAGTGATTTCCAATAAAACAGACCTCAACATCAATATATCTTATAAGTCGAACGTGCCATTCGAATTATTGACGATTAATTGTATTATTTGTATTGTAATTCAAGACAAAAATAAAGTAAATAATTGATTGTGGCTAGTGATGTAAAATTAACACTATGATCTTTTTCTAGAATATTCTTAAAAGACGAAAATATCTCTTTTAATTTGTTATTATATTTTATTTTATTACAATGTGGTATTGAACTTGACAGCAACAAGAATAAAATTAATCACTTCCAAAATTATCTATTTAACTTCAAATAGTTCGATCAAACAAAATTTGAGATATAGTCTGCTTAAAATAAAACTTATCTAAATGTCCAATATTATATTTTCGAGTTTATAAACGCTTGAGAGTTATATTTAAAAGTAATCAAACTTATACTTGACGGTCCAATAGAGCCCATTTTCGATAATTATATAGAATATTATATTTTTGTGGCTGGGAATTTGCATCTAAGGTTAGCCTAGCTAAGCTTGAATAAGGACTAATACTAACTACCTTATACATATATATAT
>NW_026099572.1:18942803-18949741 GCF_025091365.1 Daktulosphaira vitifoliae | reverse complement strand
ATTTGGCTCGCCTTTTGATATTCGCTCTCTCAACTGGTTGCGTAGATCGCGAAGGAGTTCTCGCTGATACGGTGATTTATCTTATTTATATAATATATAGAGGCGATATAATTTTTTTAATCATATAAATTTGGAATTAATTTTTTTAATGTAGATCCAGGGGGTATAATAATCTCCGGGCATAAAAGTTTGTCAAAATAATCGTTGTGTAAATTCTCACCGTATTCTAGATCTATATCTAAAATGGCCCCCCAATTATTATCATCCACAATATTTGATGTTTCTAAATCATTAGTTTCAGATTGTGTCATTCATTTAAAATTTCCTTATGGATGATGCTGACTTAGTGCAGCTCCATATAGATTGTTTGCATCGAGGTATAATAAATATGTCGATGGTTTTAACAAATCGTAGTAATTGCTATATTTATTATAAGCTTTACTATAATGAAATGAGCATTGAGATTTCTCCACCTCGAATCCCATTATTAATAAAGCTAATAATTTCAATGTCATTCATCAATTCCAATTTTACCCCAGTAATTTGCTTCATATCTTCGAAACTTAATCCGGGTGAAGTTATAAAATGACAAGATCAAGCCCATAATTTTTTAAACAAATACTTCGAAAATTTTCAAAAAATATCAGCTAAAAGAGAAACATTAGTTCTTAAATATAAATCAGAACAATCCCCCAAAATTTATCCCAAAATTATTTTGCATGGAGATAATCCTCGTCTGTTACTTCACTCGTATTCAATAAACTACAAAAGAAGAATTTTGGAGGTAGCGTGCATTTATTCAGTACATTTATATCAGTTACATATGAGTATGGAAGTACATCCTTACGACACATCAACTTAAATTTTTCATCATCAGAATAAATTTTTCTAGTTAATTTAAACTGGTCGAGGGTTAAAGTTTCAGCTAATTTTTCTAATGATGATGGTATAAAATTTAAAGAATCAATAAATTTTATAGTAATTTACTTGTTATTTAATGTTTTAAATAACAATAATACTAATGTTTTAATAGCTTCGATTTCTTTACTAGCACAAGCTCTTCTACGATCATTCGCTAGATTTCTATTATCAATATTAGTTTAAATATTTTATAATTTTTTGTCGACGCCAACCATTGAACCAAGATGCCCTTTTTTCGCTGAACTATTAAAAATTCTTTGTTTTCCTTAATATTTATAATATTAAAGGTATCAGCATGAGCTATATCAAACAAATTTTCAAGGTTCGAAACAAAATCAGAATTTTTTTTATATTGAGCTTCAATTTTTCGGTATTATGATTTTTGTAAATTTCTGCAGTCGTGGTACAATTTTTCTACTTTTTCTATACAATGTTGTTCAGTTATTGTCGGTATACGGGCTTTTTTTCCCCCATTTACGGGACACGAGGGGAATTTTTTCAAATTTCGAGGATAATGCTTTTGATAAAATACGATACATAATCTTTTGTCGTATCGTTGAAAGAAATCGATTCGGTGAGAGCTGAAAAAAGTGGTAACAGACACAAAATAAAAATAAATAAATAAACAAAAAAAAACTTAGTAAAATTAATACCATCTCAGCTTTGTAACAAAGCAAAAGTGGTATAAGTTTTTTGGGGTATTTTTAGTCAAAATACTAATAAAACGTTGAGTGACTAGTAAAATTGTTTTTAAAAATATCAAATTTTCACGAAAGGCCTATATTGATGTATATAATACAATTAAAATGATTCTCATTAAAATTTCAATAGTCGATATTTTTTGATTCACCTTAATGTATATATTTTTGCTACAATTGTTCATATGCACATAAAGAGATGTAGATAGTGCTAAACTGATTTTTTAGCTTGGATGCGAAGTTGAGAAGGTATTAATTTTGCTATAATTTGTTTGTTTTGTTATAAAATAATAATGAACTAAATAAGTAAAATTTACATCGAAAACACATAAAAGTACAAATAATGGATGTTACTTACATTAATTATGAATAATATTAATAATTCGAACACATAGAATATTGAAAATACAAATTAATTAATTACTATGACACATTAAAAATAAAATTGATTTTTTTTACGACTTCATAAAAATACTACCAGCTTACCACACCCTACCAGCTCTCACACTTGGCGCGAACAAATAATAACTTTAAAACAAAATATTTTAACAATAATTAAATTATATTATCATAATATATTTTTTGATAATGTACTTTTTTTAAATTAAGAAATTTATGTAACTATTGTACGCACTCCAAAAGGAAGGATCGATTTTCAAAAATCAGTGTTCAGATTAAATAACTGTAAATTTGTAAAACACTTGTACATTTGATAGTAACTTACTACCAATTATTTCGTGGGAATAATTATAAATAATAATATAAATAACTATAAAAATAGTTATCTTTAATAATAATATAATTAGTATTATCTTAAAGTAATTCAATAAACCAAAATTGATATATTGATACGACAAAACATAATAATCAATAAATTTTGTTAGGTTTGTAATTAATCATTAATTAACTGTCCATAAAATAATAAATTTAATATAATTATCGTACTTGGCATAAAAAATTGAATTTTAAGACTCTTTTAGTTTCGATGCGAAGCGGAAAAGGTATTGGTATTACTATTTTTTTTTTTTTTTTTTACAAACTACCAAATGGCTTTATTATTTAAACGATAAAATTATCTTTATATATATATTTTACAATAATTGTATATGAAACATAGTTTTATAACAATTAATAAAGAATAAACATGTGTGGAGTGACACCTCCAGCGAGGTGGCTCCTTAACCTAAGTTAAAACTAAATATTTTAAATTAAGTCATATGGTTTATGACGTTTAAGACGCCTAATGTCTTCGGAGTTGTCCAAAAGTTGGATGGCTGCTGTGTTAATGTGGTTCGTTAATCTCAACACATGTTTGCGAGCAAATCTCTTAATTTCTTTTGCTACTGTAGGCAAAATCAAATCACGGTGTATAATGTCATTTCTATCGTACCGATAAGCTGAAACGATGGTACGGAGTGCAACATTTTGGCATCGTTGAATAACATCAATATTAGACTTACTAGTACAACCCCACAGTTGTATACCGTAAGTCCAAATTGGTTTTATGATAGCTACGTAAAGTAGACGTTTGTTATTTAATGAAAGTTCGGAATGTTTCCCGATCAACCAGTATAACTTTTTCATTTTTAGTTTTATTTGCAAACTTTTCTGGCGTACATGGTGTTTCCAATTAAGACGTGAGTCTAAGTGCATTCCTAGGTATTTAGCCGAATCTTTTTGTGGGATAATTTGATGATTCATTTTGATAGGAATATTATTGGTATTACGAAGTGTATAATTGACATGTACTGATTTGTCACTATTGATTTTAATTTTCCAACGTCTTGTCCATAAGAAGATATTATTGATCGAGTTTTGTAATTTACCAGTTGCAGACTGTTGACTATAACTGGTTGCTAATACAGCCGTATCATCAGCGAACATGGCAGTTGTCGTATCATTGGTTGATGGAATGTCAGCAGTATAAAGTAAATACAAAATAGGTCCTAAAACACTACCTTGTGGTACTCCTGCTGTTATAGTTTTCCAATCTGTAACAGCTTGCTCATGCATTACCCGAAACTCTCGTTCAGTCAAGTAAGATTCTAATAACGCGCACCAAGTGTGTGGTAGTTGTTCTCTTAATTTTATAAATAGTCCTTCATGCCAAACTTTATCAAACGCCTGCGCAACGTCTAAGAAAACTGCACAACAGTACTTTTTCTCTTCAAGAGCCTGGTTAATAACATTGGTAACTCGGTGAACTTGATCAATTGTAGAGTGCTTATTGCGGAAACCAAATTGGTGGTCAGGTAAAAGTTGCTTTTCTTCAATCAATGGTTTTATCCTTTTAAGAAGAACTTTTTCAAAAAGCTTAGATAAACAAGGTAAGAGTGATATTGGCCGGTAAGATGTTACCTGATCTGGTGGTTTACCTGGTTTTAGTAACATTATGACCTGAGCTTTTTTCCATAGTTTTGGAACGTATTCAGTTCGTAAAATTGCATTGAAGATGTATGTAAGATAAATAATCGCCTTCTTAGGCAATTCTTTTATCATTCTCGGGCTGATTTCATCGTAACCTGGTGCTTTTTTTACATTGATGTTGTTATCAATTTCTTGCGCCACTTCTAATGGTGAAAAATATTTTATTTTCTCCCGATTTCTATCTAATTGTAAACTATAGAGTCCGTCAAGTTCTGAGACTATATTATTAGGTTTAAATACAGTCTCTAAGTAACATGCATATACTTCAGCTTTTTCATATTCACTTCGTGCCCACGTGCCGTCTTCTTTGCGAATAGGTGGCACGTGTGTTAAAGGCCTTTTTAGTCGTTTAGTAGCTTTCCACAGAGAGTAGTCAGTATCTTGGGTTGCAGAAAGTTCGCTCAAGTAAGTTTTAAAAGTTTCGTTTTTCATTTCTTTTATTTTGTTGTGGAGTAACCGACTGATGTGGTTCCACTTTTTTTTGTCAGTAGGATGTCTCGTTCTATGCCACGTTCTCCTAGCTTTTCTCTTTTGTTGTACCAACTCTCTGATTTCTATTGGGTAGGTGATCTCTCGTATTCTTTCTACTGCAGCCTTAGGTGTTGCAGTTTTCACTGAGTTAATTATATTATTGGTAAAATTATGAACTGCCAAGTCAATGTCACTGGATGTTTGAAGTTTAACGGAAAGCGAAAGTGAATTTTCAAGTAACGTTCTGAATAAATCCCAGTTAGTTTTCTTAGTCGTTAAAAATACTTTTTTTTGTTTCATAATAACGTTTGTGCTTTGAGTGAGTAGTACGGGTGTATGATCGGATGTTAACTCATTGAGTCCTTCAACTTTTACATAATTAGAGGAAATACCTTTCATCACGTAAAAGTCTAGTAGATCAGGAATTTTGTTAACGTCAGAAGGCCAATAAGTTGGCTCTCTTATAGAGACAGTTATCGCGTTTAAGCTATTTATTACTTTAAACAAAGAATTACCTTTAGGGGAGTTTAATCTCGCGCCCCAATGTTTATGTCTAGCGTTCCAGTCTCCTCCGACAATAAACCTATCGCCTAGAGTCTGAAAAAATTCGAAAAGATTAACTTCATTAGCACCTCCTTGTGGTGGACAGTATATGGCTGTGACAGTGAGGTCATTGGCCCCGTCGTTTATTCGTACACTTGTTGCTTGTAAATGATTTTCCGAGAACTTATCTAGCTCATAGTGCTTAATAGACTCTTTAATAATTATAGCTGTACCTCCACGTGCTCTGTTGGTTGGATGAATGGTGGTATATGTAATATAATTTTTTATTTTAAAAAAAGTCCAGGATGTAAAGTGAATTTCAGAGATAAGAGCAATATCTATATTTTCATGATGTAGAAGGTTTTCTAATTCAAGTTTTCGCTGTACTAGCCCATTAGCGTTCCACGCAATAAACCGTATGGTACGGGTCATTTTTTATTATTTTTACGCTTGTTTTTAGGTTTAGGTTGGTTGTTTTCTAACCTGTCTAATCTTTCAGTTAGCATTGCTAATGTTTGAGTAATACTAGCTAAGGAATTTATAACTTCCACAAAGGGTACTTCCTCATTTTTCACATGATTTTTTTGTTCGAAAGTTTGGGGTATCTTTAAGTTTTGGACTGATGAACCAGCCATTTCAGCGTATGATATGCTGGTTGTAACAGATTTCGCTGGTTTACTTTGTAGTCTTTGAACTGCTGTAGTTTTTTTTGGGTGAGAAATTTCAACTGCTTTTTTATACGCAGCGCAGCCTTTCCAATTTGCGGTATGATTTTCTCCACAATTGGCACATTTTGATTTGGTCTTTTTGGATTTTGTGCAATCAATTGACCTGTGTTTTTCTCCGCATTTTACGCAATTAGGAGATTTGTGACAATAATTTAAAGTGTGTCCAAATAATTGGCAGTTCTTGCACTGTGGAACTCCTTTTGTTTTCTTTGGTGGCTCCACTTTAATAATTTGGTGACTAAGCTTTTTTAACTGGTATATGTCTTTATTATTATCTTGAGGCTCTAGATCAACAAAAAATAATGGTAGACGAATAAATGTCCAGTCACTATTTTTATTTTTAGAGTCAACTTTTTTTTTAATTTGTATATTTGATACATGATTGGCCAAGTGTCCTTGGTCTGAAAGATCACGCTTTATATCACATATGTCAGTTTCAGGGTGTAATCCCCGGATTACTACCCTAAACATTTTTTCAGATTTAAGTTGGTACCTATGGTATTCAATTTTTTGCTCTTCTAAAATTTTAACAGTACGGCGAAATTGATGTTCGTCTCCCGTTAAAATCTTTATATCACCGTTGGCTAAGGTTTTAAGTTGTTGCTCATGACCAGAAGCCTCTTCGATTGCTAGATTATCAATGAATTTTTTAATATCATTGACCCCACATGCTGTAATAGGTGGAGGTTTGTAGATTTTAGTAGAAGTTCTCGCCACTTCTTTTGTTACTTTAAGGATTTTTTTTGGTGAACTTGTGTTAATTTCCACATTCCCTTTAATTTGACTTAATTGACATTTTAATTTTTCGTTACTTTCTTGAAGTTCTGCTATTATTTTTTTAAAATTTTCAATGTCAGTATTTATTTGTGTCCAAATATCATAGCTGACAGTTATATTTTTTTCTTGCGCTGTGGAGACATTTCCGTATGTATCCATTTGTATAATATAGTTGTATTATACACAATGTAATTTGATGCCACTATTGTGACCCACTTAATTAAAAAAAAATCTATTAAAAACACTTACGAACGTCCATAAGTCCGCGGTTTGCATTATACGCACATATAAAATTTAATAACAATAACACACAGGTTTCACGAGAGCGAGACCGAAACATACGTGCTGATTGTTTGATTAACAATTAGCAACT
>NW_026099572.1:18926920-18942730 GCF_025091365.1 Daktulosphaira vitifoliae | reverse complement strand
TATGATGTGTTTTTTTTTTTTTTTGTGTGTCTGTTGCCACTTTTTCTCAGCTCTCACCGAACAGATTTCTTTCAACGATACGTCAAAAGATCAAAAATTGTATCTAGTCGAAGACATTCCCCTTAAAAATTGAAAAAATTTCCCTCGTTCCCCGTAAATGGGGGAAACTTCCAAAAAAATTACAAATTTAAAAATCACTAATTTTTATAAATCTGCCTCCTAATCTAAACCTGCCCACAGGGGGTGATTTATAATGACAATTTTTTCTCAAAAAATTAACTTTTTCAACTTGAATTTTGAAAATGTTCCGGAAAGTATGACACTTTATATATATATCTTAAATTAAAGCTAATGTAATATATTTTATTATGGAAAAAAAAAATTTATTTAATTTATTTTGTCTTCACGGTGAAAATAGACATCAAAGTTAATAAAAAAAATACGACTTTTGTAAAATAATTCTTTTTTATATTTTTAACTTAATGCTATAACTTTTTGGAAAATGTATGGATCAAGATATTTTTTTATGAGAAATATTATTTTTTAATAATCCCTTTTTCATTCGACAAACTTTATCTTGATCGGGATTTAAAAAAGGAACTAGCAGATCATGTAGCTTTTGGAATAATCCACCAATTTTTTAAAATTAAACACTATCTAAAGATTTGCATCGAAGCGTTTTTTTATACTGATTTTAATCACTGTCAGATATTATTATACTTGATCCAACTATGCCACGCCACCACCTTGTGTTGGATTTTTTATCTATGAATTTTTGAAAAATTTATGAATCAATACAATTATTCTATGATAAGTGAAATAACATACATAATTAACTAGGTTATAAAATAGAAAATGATAATTAAAAAATGACTGATCAATAACAACATTTAGACCAGTATTCATAAGTTATTAACATGTTTATACTTTCGCGGGAGGAGGATTGAAGCAAAGAAATCATCTTTATCTCAATTTAACTTATATTCATTAATTTAAATTATTAATAAATTCTGAAATACTGGTTATTTCTGGTCTTATCAACCGCCCAACACTATGAACCATATACTATAGCTGGCCTTACTACAGTCTTGTAGAATTTACCTTTCAGCCTCATTGGAATTCTTTTACCGCATTAGACGCTAGACGCTTCTCTCCATTTTAACCACCTGCACTGAATTCTGTGTCTTACATTCTCATCAATATCACTGCTCTTTTGCACAACTGACCCTAAATAATTAAAACTTTCCACCTATCCAATCACATACTTGCCTATTGTCACTGATTTCCTGATTTCACCTACCTCGTGTTTTCCTATGTCAAACTCGTACTCTTATATACTCTGTCTTACTTCTACTTATTCTTAAACCCTTTTCTTCAAGAGCTGACCTCCACACCTCTAGCCTTTGATTAATTTCTTCCCTATTTTCTCCTATTAACACTATATCGTCAGCAAACAACATGCACCACGGTACCTCTACTTGTTTTTCTTTAGTAATTTCATCCATCAATAGAGAATAAGTTAGGGCTTAAAGCAGAACCTTGGTGCACTCCTACTCTTACGCGAAAACCTTCTATTATTCCTCCTATGATTTTTACCAGGGTACAAGTGCCATCACACATATTTTCTATTATATTAATGTACCTTTTCGGGACTTCTTTTCTCATTAATGCCAACTTTAAAACCTCTCTCGGTATAACCTCTACTCTACTATACACGTTCTCCAAATCTATAAATACCATACACAGCTTTTTCTTCTTTTCTCTAAACTTTTCTATTAGTTGCCTCACACAAAATAGTAGTTCCATTGTTGACTTACCAGGCATAAATCCAAACTAGTTTTTAGATACCGATGTCTCATTTCTTATTCTCTTATCTATTACCTTTTCCCAAATTTTCATAGTATGACTCATAAGCATTATACCTCTATAATTTCCACACTCCTGTATGTCTCCTTTACCTTTAAATATTGTCACTACAATACTATTCCTCAATTTATTTAGAATTTTCCCTTCTAATAAGATTTTATTTAAAAGTTCCTTCAACTATCTTATGCCAACACCCATAATATTTTCCATACTTCTACTGGCACTTCATCTGGTCCTACTGCTTTATTCTTTTGCATTGATGCCACAGCCTCCCATAGCTCTTTCTCGCTAATTAAATCTACCAGTCCCTCATTCTATGAGATATCCTTCAATGTCTCTTTTGGGTACTCCTCATTCAGGAATTTATCAAAATACTCTTTCCACCTTTTTTTCACATCATCATCATTCGAGAATATTTTATTATCAACACTTTTTATAACCCTTATATAATGATAATCTTTAAACCTTTTCTTTCTTACTTTTGCAAGTCTATAGATTTATAAAACTAACTAGTTAAATAAAATAACTTACATCTATATAAATAGGAGCGGAATGGAACCCCGAAGGTCCGGCCGGTGAAATTTAAATTATGAATTTAAAGAGGCAATTTTGTTCATAAAGTTCAAATAAGTATATAAAAACAAACACATAGAAATAATTAAAACCTTTTAAATATATTTTAATTAAAAATAATATCAAAATTAAATTATTTTAAAAATAAGTGAAATACTCAATGTTTATATTTGTTTCTAAACTTATTAATATTAAATATTCTAATAAATACTACTTAATTGTATTTTTCAATCTGTTTTTAATTATTTTTAATTTAGAAAATCTTCGTTCGCGGTTTACTTGAGTGCAGGAAAGGGTTAAAATATATTTGTACGCCAAGTATAAGTTTGAAAATGCTGACGTATGTAAATTATATTTTTACAAAAATTCTGACAAATGTGGAAGACAATTACAACAATATATTTCTTTTTTGTGATGACAAGAAATAATTTTCAAGTTTTTATTAAGTTCTGTAGGACTATTTTGAATTTTTGTGTAATTTAAACAATGAAAATTATTAAAAGTCTAATTAAAAAACGATATAAACTGAAAATTTTTTTTTAAATACATTTCCAGATTTAGTACTTGATTTTTGAGTAATATATTTTAAATTATCATTATTAATAAATTGAAGATTTTTTTCAATTTCACTAAAACGTTGTGGATTAAATGTGTCCAACAATTCGTAATTTTTTTCATTTTCTTTCAATTAAATTTAATAGAATAATGTTAATTGTACGGTGAGTTTCGATTTTAAACTATTCTTCCCAAGAAAAGTATTTCATCTAATGTTAGATCACCTGGAATTTTATTAATTTTTGGCCTTCGTTTAATAGAAAATAATTATTAAGTTAACACCGTTTCAACATTTTTAATTCGTTGAGAATTGTTTATTCTTAAACAAAATAAATAAATTTTTCCTTAATTTTATTATAATGTAAAGACAATTTTTCAAGATAACTAAACTAAGACTTTATAGAATTAATAATTGTGATAAAATCTAGTTTTTTGGATTGAAAATATTTTGAATCATCAGAGGTATAACTGAAAATTTCAAAAAATATATATGAAATTTAAATAATTACAAAAGATGTCTATTTTTCTAATAAAAATCTTACATTTGAAGATATATTGGAATCAATTAATTCATCTGAATCAAGAAAATATAATGACATAGTAAAACGATGTACCGATTACTAGTTCCATCATTTGACCACGAACTACAAATACTTTTTAAAGCATTATCCTTACCTCGTAGTTCCTAACTGAATTTTGCTCAATTTGTCTTGTCCAGTGTGATATTTAGACAAAACATTTTTCCGAATTCCAGTTCTGTTATAAAAATTAGAAAAAACGCTGTAGTTTTTTGTAATAAATTAAAAAAATGTTGAGCAACTAAACAACACTAAGTGACATGAATACAATTAAGTTTAATACGCGAGCATGGCAATGGGTAAAAAGAGATTCTGGTACAATTTTTTCAAATGTGATTGAAAACCGTTATAACTCCCGTTCATATTAGCAGCACCATCAAGTGACTCTCTTATCAAATTAGTTAAAGAAATATTTAAGGGTTCTAATTCTTTATTTATTACATTATACATTACTTTTCTTATACCACATTTTCATTCATGGTTAAAGTAATCATTCACTCATAAATTTAAAATGATTATTTTTAAAAAACGTTTTGAAAGTTATCAATACCTAAAATAAAAACGTTTGATATATGCCTTACAAAATAAATACATATCTTGAGGTGTTAATATATAATCGTTAGATAACTGTTGTAGGGTAGCTTTATGGAATTTTTCCATGGGCTATTGAATAGCCGCTATTCCATTCTACTTAATATATTAAAATCACGCTCGTGTTAAAGCAGATTAATAATATTTTTATAGTTTTGTACAGACTGCTTGTTCCAAAAGTAATGAATTAAGTGCACATTAAGTAAATATGTTTTTATTCGATTGATTAAAAAACGTAAACTATTTTAATATTATATTTTAAGTGATCACTAATTGAATATTAACTTTTTATTTCCAACATATTATAATTTTGCATACAGTTTATCGAAAAATAATGTAATGTTAAGAGTTCACACAATGGTAATCAATTTCAACTTAAATGTTAAAAGTTGAGTATTCATCAAAATATCATCAAATAGTATATTAATTTACTAAAAGTGTTTTTCGATTAAATACGCAAATTGAGCTTTAGCGATAACACGGTACTTCTTTAAATTTAATTTGATTTATCCGATGCCTTTCCGGATAGATTTTTGTGTTTATTAAAAATATTACAATAGGATCTACTGAAAAAGGAAAAATAATTGTCCAAATATTTTTTTTCATTGTACTCGTATTTGGTATTTAATGATTTGGAATGTATTCTCAATCCAATTAAAATATTTTATCAATAAAACATAAATTACTTAAATAACTAAAAAAAAAGTTTTTTTTTTCAAAATTGCGTAAATTTACAAAATTTAAATGTAACTTTTAGCTTCGATGGGAAGCGGAGAAGGTATTAATTTTACTATGATGTGTTTTTTGTGATTTTTTTTCACTGGACCGATTTCTTTCAAAAATACGTCAAAAGATCACAAATCGTATCTAGTCCAAGACATTACCCTTAAAAATTGAAAAAATTTCCCTCATTCCCGGTAAATGGGGGAAACCTCCAAAAAAATTACAAATTTAAAAATCGCAAATTTTCGAAATTTTTTCACTTTTTTTTTCTTAAATCTTCCATAACTTTTTTAAAAATCAACAAATCTACATAATTTTTTTTATACTAAAACCTTAGATATTTACCTTTTATTTGATATCATTTTTTTGAAAATCTATCACTTACCTGCTCATTGGCGGGGATTTAAAATAGCAAAAATTAACTTTTTCAACTTAATTTTTGAAAATGTTCCGGAAATACTGCGTCCTTTAAACATATATCAAATTAAAGCTTTTTTTATGTGCTATAAAATGAAAAAAAAAATTTGTCCCGACACTTTATCTTCTGCATGTAAAAGGCTGCCGTAGTTAAAAAAATGCTATTTTTGTGTTAAAATTTTCGACTTAAAAATGCTATAACTTTTCAAAAAATGTAATTATCAGCACAAATTTTTGTTTATAAATATATTATAAGTACATCTTTCATTTGACATAATTTTTATTAAAATTGGACAATAACCCCATATATAGGGGGCGTTCAAAACTTGAAACATTGAAAAAAACATAGATCTTTTTCAACTAAACTTTTGAAAATGTTCCGGAAATACTGCGTCCATTAAACATATATCAAATCAAATGTTATGTTATATACTATCAAATGAAAAAAAAATTTGTCCCGACATCTTATCTTCTATGTGCAAATGGCTGTCAAAAATTAAAAAAAAATGTAATGTTTGCGATAAACATTATCTTTTATTGGGATGTTTTTTGTACTTAAAACTGCCATAACTTTTTCAAAAATGAACAAATAAAAATAGTATTTTTAATAATAAACCTTAGATATTTCCCTTTCATTTGATATAATTTTTTTTGAAAATGTAACACTTATTCTGCTCACTAGGGGGATTTAAAATAGTAAGTTTTTTACAAAAAATAACTTTTTCAACTTAATTTTTGAAAATGTTCCGGAAATACTGCGTCCTTTAAACATATATCAAATTAAAGCTTATTTTATGTCTATAAAATGAAAAAAAAAATTTTGTCCCGACAACCTATCTTCTATGCGCAATTGGCTACCATATTCAAAAATATGCTATTTTAACAAATTTTTTTTTTTAATTAAACACTATCTATAGATTTGCATCGAAGCGTTTTTTATGATAGTGATTTTAATCACTGTCAGATATCATCTATACTGGACCCAACTATTCCACGACCCCACTGTGCCGCCACCTCATTGTGCTGGGTTTTTTTATTCGTTATTAATCAAAAAAAATTTCTATATGGAAAAAATACTCTTAAAATCCTAATAGCTTATGGTTTAGTTCAATAGTAAGGAATTACCTCACAGTATTGTAGTTATCTAGAAGTGATTATGCCTATAATAAAATGATAGCTCGATTATTTGTTAGGGGTATTTAATTAAATAGGCCTACCGTAATTTTCTCGATAACTCGCCTAGCCTATCTAGGCCTGCTTCTTAGTATCATTCCTCATTATTTAAGTAGTGTCTACTTTATTTGTTTAAGTGACAATGTACATACTCAACTAGCTTATAAAAAAGATAATGATCTAATTGAGAAAATAACGGGTCGATAATAATCATTGAACCAGTATTTTGGAAGTTATGAACATGTTACAGTGATGACTGAAGGTCAGACACGGGTGTTGATTTTTTTATCACTAGTCAATTATTGGCTGTACTGTTCCTCTCGCCATAATAAAAAATGATAACATTTGAAATACTAATTCAAAATTTGTTATTGATTCGTCCTTTTTTACAATTTTACAACTTTATAGTTTATATTATTTAAACTTGTTGAATAAATGTGTAGTTATACGAAAAAATAAAGTGGACACATTTATAAGGTGTATTTATTTTTATAATATACAAGACACAACATAATCAAACAGAAAAAAAAACAAATAAATATTGAGTACGCCACAGACGGCAATGAGTACAGAATATAAATACAAAATATCCAAATAATTAAATAAGTACAGCACACATAGAAGTTTAAATTATTAACATACAAAATCAATAATTAAAATACATCGCTACACATAGATTTTAACTTGGTTAAATGGTCATTAAAGAAATCAAAATTTTTAGTTAAATTGGAAAAATTTAGCATTCTATTGACCGGTGAATAATAGCTATAAATCTGACGATATGAGTTAACATAAAATAAATTATTAGATCGGAGATGAAAATTAGGAACATTAAAAGGAATTAGACTTATAATTTCTGGACAATCTACATTATTATTAAGGAGATTATAAATCCAAAAAACATCATTGCTTTTTCTTCTGTAAGCAAGGGAAGTTAAACCAAGAGATATTCGTATTTCATCGATCGACACATTATAATCTTTGGACTTAAAAGAAATGAAATGTAAAAAACGTCTTTATATAGATTCTATTCTATTAATTTCACATATTTTATATGGACACCAAATAATAGATGCATATTCTAAAATTGGTCTTACAAAAGAAATGTGCAAGGTTTTGATACACAAAATATCATTGAATTCATTACAATTTCTTCTCAAAAAGCCAAGTGTTCGTGACGCTTTATTGTAAATATAATCTATATTGTTAGAAAAAGATAAATCGCTGGATAATAAAACTCCTAAATCTTTAATATTATAAACATTAAGCAAATTACAACCATCAATCGTAATCTGATTAATATTTACATTTTTAGAACAAGTAAATGTTATCTGATGACATTTATTTGTATTAATTACTAATCCATTTTTTTACACCATAAACTGAATTTATCTAAATCTGATTGTAATTTACCACAATCATCAATTGATTGAATGGTCATAAATAACTTAAGATCATCCGCAAAAAGCACATAGTTGCAGTGTTGAAAAATTCGACATAAATCATTAATAAAAACGATAAAAAGTAAAGGAGACAAATGGTCATCTTGTGGTACACCTGAAGTAACATTAATTATATTTGAAGTAAAATTACTTATTTTGATTTGTTGATTTCTATTTTTGAGAAAGGAAGAAAACCACGCAAGCATTGGATTACCTACACCCAAAAGTCATAGCTTTTTAACAAAATTGAATGATCAACTTTATCGAAAGCTTTTTTGAGATCAGTATACACAGCGTCTACGCGGCCTCCAGAGCTTATATCGGATATTAAAGTAGTGTAAAAAACAAGAAGATTTGTTATAGTTGATTTTGATGAACGGAAGCCATGTTGATTTTTAACTAAAATAGGTTGAAATGTATATTCAAGCTTAGGTAGTAATAATTTTTCAAATAACTTTGGTAAGACATTAAGCTTAGATATGGGGCGATAATTAGTTACCTCACTTCTATCACCAGCTTTAAAAATAGGATATATAAAGCTAAATATCCAAAGATCTGGAAAACAACCAGATGATAAAGAAAGGGAATAAAGGAAGTGTATCGGCCGGGCAAGAGCACAACGACAATTATTAAGAAATATTTTAGAAATTAAATCAGGTCCAGTTGAAGTGCTATTTTTAAGATGAGAAAGACCTTCATAAATATCTGATAAAGATAAATCACACTTGGAAAAATCAATTTTATCACCTTCGTAATTATCCAAAGACAACGGNCATTCGTAATTATCCAAAGAAAACGGATCAGTATTATGTGCTGAGAATACTGAACCAAAATATTCACCAAAAATATTAGCAATGTCTCTCATATTATCAAAGCGCGAATTCTCGTACTTCATTACATTAGGTAGTCGGTTTANCATACTTCATTATATTAGATAGTCTACATTTTTACAATTCTTTATATACTTCCAAAAATATTTAGGATTATTTAGGAATGAACATAAAATAAATTCTATGATTAATATATTGAGAAAAAACTGTACCTAAAAGAAAAAAAAAATCAATATTACTTTTTATATTTCGTTTAATTAAGTGGTTTATGATAAATAAATCACCTTGTACATAAATAAACAAAATTTTCTATTAAAATTATTTTAACAAAATTTTGGATCAAATTATTGTTATATAGGTAACAATGTTATTATATATTGTTTTAGGTTTTTGTGATGCGTCTTGTTTTATTATTATTAGTGTAAAAGAGTAAATAACACAAACTTTTTGAGTATACTAATAAAATGTAATGTTAGAAATAATTAATTGTGTTCACTAATAAATATTTAAATCATGCATACAAACTAAATTAACACAATTATTGTATATAATAATGGAACTATGAGAAACATTTAGCAAAAAAAATTAATTTATAGGTACTTATTAAATGGTTCCATACCATCAGGATACTTTATTAGTAAGACTGAATCATCATCTATCATTTCAAAATTGACATCTAATTTTAAATAAAAATAAATTATTAATAAAAAAGTGAAATCATGTTTCGTATTGATTGAATAAAACAATAGCACATTATTTTATAATCATAGTACAAAATTACAAAAATAAAATGTTAGTTTTGTACAGTGAATGGGAAGTTTAAACTTTAAATCATCCTAGTTTGGCTAGAGGGGATAACTTTATTTATAATAACAATTATAGAATAGAATATTTTGGAATGACTAAAGTATATACTAGAATGAACTAGAACTAATTACTTTTCTTTGATAAAATTACCTTACTAACCAATTGTAGACACATTATGACATATCATTATATATATTTTTTTCTTTTATGTTTTGTATACTATCTAGCTAATAGCCTATGATAAAAATTAAAACAAAAAATTTATCCGTGCAATTTTGTTTTTTAAAAAGAATATAATATGTTATATATACTATATAATGATTAAAACGTAAAGAAAAATGTATTTATTCTAATTTTTTATAAGAATTCACCTACTTTCCTACTTATTATAGATCTTATTTATTTTTTGAGTGTCTACTTCATTGATATTTCCTATCAAATTTGTATAAGAATTTTGTGCGATATCCAAATATGTTAACAACAAATTATTTCAAATAAATGTAACATTGCATAAATAGTTATACCTTGTTTGACATTGGTAGGTGGTAGAGCAGGTAAAAACGTCAGACTTGTGTTCCAGTCATATTTAAATCCAAGTTCAATATACTTTTTCATGATTGTCGTTAGGATTAAATTTCTAATTTTATCACTAAGAAAAATGAAAAGTGCTTGACATTTGACTTGATATCTTAATTTGTTGAATTCTGTATTCCATGAATTCCATAATGAATTAAAATCTAAGTCTTCTTGTAAACATAATAACTTATCTTCATTAAGTTCAAGAAGCCTTGTGATTAATATTTTCGCGATAGTCTCTAATACATCTCTAATTGAATCCGAACTGATTTTCAGCGTAGACAATAAAGTTTCATCTTCCTGTATTTTTGTTAGTAAACTGCTTAAAATAAAATTGGTTCTTTTTTGGGTGTTCAAGAAATGATTGTGATATATTTGTATAGCATATAAAGCTCCATTCATAAATTTTGCCATTGGAACAATTTCTCTCATTTGTGTTAAAAGTGTTACCGTACAATTGTGAGCACTATCATCGCCAGAATTTAATAGATCAGAACAATGTTCTTGAAATTCAATTAATGATAAGTATATTAATTTTAAATCATAATTGTAAGAACATCCAAGAAACAACGTTACTTTCCGTATGACATTATCACAATTATTTAATGTTACAGGTTCAATAAATAAATTTTTCAGTTCATAGTTTTTGCCCCAATACCTAATTAATCTGACATCATTTATATTATTCCATCCTGGTTGATGTAAAAAATTTTTAATGATAGTTGCAGTTTCTTTTTTACTACGTGTTCCTTCAGTATGTAAAATAGTGAAAAATATACATAAGTACACTTGAATATGTAGTATTATTGCAATATTCATTTTCGAAAAGTTATCAATCTATTTGAGTTTTTATGCGAAGATATTAATTTTACCTGATGTGTTTTTTTTATATATTCATTTTTTTTTTGTTTGTGTCAGTTAACACTTTTTTTCATTACTTACTGGACCGATTTTTCTCAACAATACGTCAAAAGATCACAAATAGTATCTAGTTGATGACGTTACACACAAAAATTAAAAAATTTTCTGTCGTTCCCCGTAAAGGTGAAAATCCCCCAAAAAATTACGATTTTTAAAATCGGTAAACATTGACATTTTTTTTTCTTCAAAAAATTGCTGTAACTTATTGAAAAATGAAAGAATTAAAATAACTGTTTTGTATTGAAACCCTAGATATTTCCCTTTCATTTGATATAATTTTTTTGAAAATCCCAATCTTTACCTTCAACGGGAGGAATGCACTATATAAACTAATGCATAATAATTTAACTTTTTCAACTGAAGTTGGGAAATAGTTTCGGAAATATTCCGAGCTTCAAACATATGTTAAAATAAATCTAATGTTATTCACTAAATGTTAAAAAAAAAAATTTATCCCAACGACAAAACATGTAATTTTGGTTTTAAAATTTACGATTTCATATTTTATTTTTTCAACTTTAAATTACTATTACTTCTCGAACAATGTATGGATCAATACAATTTTTTTATAACCCTCTTTTATTCGACATAATTTTTTTAAAAAAACACCTATAACCTTTATATAAATATTTTATAAATATATTTATATTACATATATATATAAATATATTATATAATATTACACTTGTAATCAGGAGATTACAAGAGGAGATCATTTTGCTTTTGGAAAAATCCACCAATTTTTTAAAATACAACATCATCTACAGATTTGCATCAAAGCGTTTTTTATGATCGTGATTTTAATCACTGTTAGATATCATTATACTGGACTCAACTATGCTACGTCACCACTGTGCCTCAACCCCACTGTACTGGATTTTTTTTGTAATAAGTTGCTATATAAATCATTTCTAAAAAAAATTATTTTTAGTTTTGCCTGAATTTTACAAAAAAATTTTACAATTATAATCAAATTCTATAATACACTCAATTTAGTTGATATTTTTAACAATTTTTTATTAATTTTTTTAGTTAAAGTAAAATATAAAAATTGATTATTTTTGAATATTTAAATTTTTCAAAGGTTAATAAGAAATTATTAGTATGATTTCTATATAAGTTATCTATTACGATAAAAATGCAAAAAAATATTGAGATTTTGTGATAAATTTGCAGTAAATAGTAAGTTTTAAATTTCCTAACTGCATATTAATCTTAATAATAACATTTTTTTAATTTTCTAAAATTTTTTATTTAATGATGTCAATTTTAAACTTACTTATTGAGCTAAAAGTTATGGTAATAAATTAATTTTTTTTTATTGTAAATTTTTAAAAAACAACTTAAAAAGACTAAAAAAATAGGTTAAAAATGACATTTCACACTGATTATTTTTAACATATTAAAAATCCAAATCAGTAGAAATTTGAAAAAAAATTTTGTTTTTGTTTTAATTATTTTTATGTGTAAATACTCATTTTTAATATTTATTAAAAATATCAAAAATTATAAGCGATGGAAAAAGTCTCATTTCAGAATTGAAAAGTATTGTGCAAAGTTGTTTTAGAAAAGTATATTTTGGATTCTAATAAAATTTCCTTGTAGACCAGTGTATTTATCCATAAGTAACAATCATTTTTGATTAAAAATTACTCCATCAAGCCCTTTAAATTTCTATACACTTTAAAAGTGAAGAAATATATAACTACTTTATTATTTTTATAATATCTCCGAAAATATCCAAGCTATCAATTTTTTTTCATAAACCATTATTTAAAGCTCAATGATCAAAATGTTGAGAAAAATAGTCTCTAGAGTCGAATTTCACAAAATAATATTTTTTTTTATGAAACTTATTTGTATTGTGCACTTTAATTCATTACCAAACATTTGTTTGGGAGAGACAGGTAAAACATGCCCCTAGAATATACATGAATATAATGTATTATATAAAATTATAATAAATTATTATTATGAAAATAATTATTATATTAAATATTAAATATTAAACACTTAACATATAGAATGTAATTTAAATTATTTTGGTTTTCGTACATATCGCTGAGTAAATTTTGTATTTTTCCATAAATTATGGACAAAATATTATAAATGAGTTAATCGCATCCTAATTTTAATAGTATATTATGAATAAATAAAACTATTCTAGCAGTGGCGGCTCGTGGCTTAGACAACATAACGATCGCACCCTTACTAAAATTAATTAGAAGAAGAAAATCTTTTGTATATTCTGAATTCTACATTTTTATGAAAAATGCAAATTTTTAAATAGTAAAATAGTTATAATACATTTGTCATATGCGAACAATAAAGTTGTTTCCCTCAGTATATGCGAGTATGCATACACACATGAGCAAAGTTTGGACGTAAAGTAGCATCCAACCACCAGCACCCACACGAGCCCCAACTGTATTATAAATTCATTACTTTGTTCTTTAATCTAGTATCGAAGGATATTTTGTAATATCGAAACATATTCAAATGGCTGTTAGGTCAATTTAAAACTTATTTAGAATAAAAAATAGTAGAAATGTCAAGAATTAGGGATACTTTACTATTTACTTTTGACGTATCTACTTCATTGATATTTCCTATCAAATTTATATAAGAATTTTGTGTGATATTTAAATATGTTAACAACAAATTATTTTAAATAAATGTAACATTGCATAAATAGTCATACCTTGCTTGATATTGGTAGATGGTAGAGAAGGTAAAAAAGTCTGACTTGTGTTCCAGTCATATTTAAATCCAAGTTCAATATACTTTTTCATGATTGTCGTTAGGATTAAATTTCTAATTTTATCACTAAGAAAAATGAAAAGTTCTTGACATTTCCCTTGATATCTTAATTTGTTGAAATCTGTATTCCACGAATTCCATAATGAATTAAAATCTAAGTCTTCTAGTAAACAAAATAAATTATAATCATCAATTTTAAGATTCCTTGCGATTAATATTTTCGCGATAGTCTCTAATACATCTCTAATTGAATCCGAACTGATTTTCAGCGTAGACAATAAAGTTTCATCTTCCTGTATTTTTGTTAGTAAACTGCTTAAAATAAAATGGTTTCTTTTTTGGATATTCCAGGGAATAGTATGATATTTTTCTATAGCATATAAAGCTCCATTCATAAATTTTGACATTGGAATAATTTCTCTCATTTGTGTTAAAAGTGTGACCGTACAATTGTGCGCACTATCATCGCCAGAATTTAATAGATCAGAACAATGTTCTTGAAATTCAATTAATGATAAGTATATTAATTTTAAATCATGAATGTAAGAACATCCAAGAAACAACGTTGCTTTCCGTATGCAATTATCACAATTATATAATGTTACAGGTTCAATAAATAAATCTTTCAGTTCATAGTTTTTGCCCCAATACCTAATTAATCTGACATCATTTATATTATTCCATCCTGGTTGATGTAAAAAATTTTTAATGATAGTTGCAGTTTCTTTTTTACTACGTGTTCCTTCAGTATGTAAAATAGTGAAAAATATACATAAGTACACTTGAATATTTAGTATTATTGCGATATTCATTTTCGAAAAATTATCAATTTATTTTTTTATATCTATCTTTTTAATAAAAAAACTAATTATCATAAAAAATTTATTACAATAGAATTTATATTAGATATTAATACAATTTTTTATTTACTAAAATTATATTTTATATATTATTTTTATATACTAAAATAAAAAAATAGCAAAAATTACCAACTGAGTACACAGGTACAGATAGGTAAACAAAATTAATTTATGTGATTGGGAAAAGGAGCTGGATTGTCCCATTTTAAACATTGCGTGGAAATTTTAAACGTTGTAGAAATAAATTGTATTAACACTCAAAATATGACTAGTAGTAATACAATGTAAATATTATTATAGTATTATAAAATATACTCTTTATTTATTAACACTTTTTAACGATTGTTATTAAGACATAGTAGTAGCAAACACAAATAGAGTAAAAAAATTATTAAATTACAGTAAAATGATTTAATTTTGTAATTGAAACCTATCATATCAAACATCATTCGTTAATAAATATTTTGAAAACATTAGAAATTAATCATTTTAATTGTCTTTATGGAGAACATGTAATAACTAATTGTTTAATTGATAAATTAGAATTTATGAATATAAATTTTAGTACTCATATTAAATGTAATGTAACTCGAAAAATGTTTGTTTAAATGAAAAAATATAAGATAATCTTTTTTTTTTTATAATTGTCTTTTCAAAAACTTTTGTACTAAACTTTTTTTGTAAGTTAAATATTTTTTGAGAAAATTAAAAAAGTTCATATTTTTGAACTTTTGCGAGACTGTAAAAAAAAAGCTCAATTCCAATCTTGAGAACTATTAGTATGTCATTATAAATATTCTAATTCAACTTTTAAAAAAACAAAATTTGTTTGGAATTTTTTTCAGCAATTTTTCCTTTATTGACTGGCCTTGATGTCAATTTTAAACTTGTAATTGAGCTAAAAGTTATAATAATATATTCAATTTTTTTTACTATAAACTTTCATTAATATTTATCAAAACTTTTTCATCAACTTTAAAAAACCAAAAAAATAGGTTAAAATTGAAAATTTGGACTGATTATTTTTAACATATTAAAAATCAAATCAGTAATAATTTGAAAACAAATTTTTTTTTAGCTTCGATGTGAAGCGGAGAAGGTATTAATTTTACTATGATGTGTTTTTTTTTTTTTTTTT